>NC_056726.1:1335913870-1335973870 GCF_019279795.1 Protopterus annectens
TGCCAAGCTATCAATCCACCATGTGTATAACAGCACTGATGACATAAAATCTGTTCACAAATCTAGGGATATGTCCCCCATGTTGGTTGGCTGTCTCCATATGTCCTGTCCTGTGACATATTGCCACCCACTGTATGTGAATCTGTAAGCCACCACCATTGTAATGTCCCTCACACAGTCAAGGAAATGGGGCAAGGCACACATTAAGGAATGTCTCATATGTTGGAACTAGCAGCAGTCAAGGCCCACAGCACAATACAGTGTGGGAACCTACATAGTGTTATGGCCGTAGCAATTCCTGACATCTGCACATCTGTACAGAGGAAAGACAGAAAGTAGATAGCCAACAGGTTATGCATTAGGATGAATGTATTGCAAGATACACATCTGAAACTGAAAGGTATGCCATTACTAAATGAAAGCAGTCTCCAATCACATGTCCAAAGAACATAGTAGTCTACAGTTAATATCAACATATCAGATCAATATCCAATAGGAGATACATATAAACATACAGCTCAAACACGTAGAACAAGATACTCAGTACTCCAGCTTTGCATGCGGTGGTGTATGTTTCCAGTACTACAAACTACAATCTACTCTTATTTGAAAAAGCACTGTAAAAGCACTAATGTAGTGATACCATATGTGTTAAACTAATTTTGTCAACCTAGCTGGTGTAACATGCAATTGTGACTGCATATAACTTGGGATACTACCCATGTATGAAACAAATCCAAAGAGAACAGATTGTGGTACTACCCATGCAAAGCCAGGTGTCCCATACAGTATACTCACACACCTTGCTACTGTAATGACAGCACATAGAAGGCTTTTATGTACAGGGAATTAAATTTAATTAAAATTAATTAAATTTTATCAGTCTGGAATGTTATCAATGGTTGCCAAGGCTAGGCTATGCTTAGCAGGAGTAACCATTGCTTAAGTGTAAATGCTAAGCAGATATGCGCACTGGTAAGTAAAGCCTACATGGTGTAAGTGCCTATACATTTAACGCTACATTAGCACCACTTACCATCATGCAAATCTGCGCAAACCCACTTAAAGCTGCTCAAAACGGCCTTAATCACTCTGTATCCAACAGTCCTTGTTCTGCGTAGCAACAAAATAAATAACCCTTGCAGGTCTTGAAGCCAGGACCTTGCACACCATAGCCACATCAATTTACTTCACTTAAAGAGGCCTCTAGCTTTGCATTGATTTGAATTGTCTTGGATTATAACCATGCAAGCAGATAGATGCCCAGGCATCAATGGGAGAACATCCATCAAACTTGTTCTTAAAGATAGTGGCCTCTTTAAGTGATTCCTAATAATTTTATTCATGCAGTGTTTTAAATGGTGATTTTAAATTGTTAATTGGTTTCATCATACTATTTAATTGATAAGTTTTTTGCTGTATGTGGTCTGATGAAGCACAGTTTATTGTGTGAAAGTGCTTACCCTTTTTATTAAATTTACTTTATGTTATGTACGCTGTCGTGTTTTGGTGCTCTTTGTTTTTGTTATATAATATATATATATATATATATATATATATATATATATATATATATATATACACACATATAAATACATAAATACGTCTAGATATGTATAAAGAGAGTATATATAGACGGTGCACAGAATATCAAACAACCATTATTCCTACAGTTGCCACCTTTTCAAATGGTCAGAGTCTGATTCTTTCCTACAAATGCGAATTATTACATGAAAACATATACCGCTTAATTAAATTTAATTCCCTGTACATAAAAGCCTTCTATGTGCTGTCATTCATTACAGTAGGTGTGTGTGTGAGCCTATGGCTTTGGACACCTGTGTACCACACACAATGCAAAGGACATGACACCACACATTTTGCATACATATAAATGTTTATTTGTGTACTATTTCAGTTGTTTAAGCCTTTTCTTACATCATTTAGGTGTTTGAAATACATAATAACTGATTAATGCAACTCTCAAAGAAAACATATGATACAGTAATCCGCAAAAATAAGATACATTGCTGTCTAGGCTAAAGCCTTTAAGTAGTACAACAGTAAAAAACACTTGCCTTGAAGACAAGAATCAATCAACACTTAATTACAGATGTAGTTCAACAGCCGCCAATTACACTCTATTGTCAACCCCCGGGGAAAAAGTATCAATTGTCACAATGTAAATGTATCCATTACATAACAATGCTTAACTTAAAATGGTACTATCATACTGACAAACAGAACTGTGTGCAAAATAGTAAGCTGTAGCCCACCACTGTCCCCATGGTGAAATATATAAAAATGTACAGCCATATACCTTTATGTTTCTTATTACTGATATTCTTCACATGTTCTAACAGCCTAGGTTAACAGCATTTAATACCCCTCCTCCATAAAATGTCTTACAAGGGCATATAACAGTGTTCTCTATACACTGATCTCTTGACTGTACAGGGTCACACATGTTGTCCATCTGTAGCCCTCATATATATGGACCCTACCCCACAACTTGTGTGGGAGTCCATAACATCTACTGGAATGACAGCAGGAATGTCAACACTAAATAATGATAGACCATACCTATCAACCTCTTACTGCATGACATCTGGACAAAGCCTGGTATATAAGTGGAGGACAGAGGCTGAAACACAGGGCCATATTTGAAATATTGCTTTTATACACTGTGAAAGTTGCTGGTGTTACAGGATTGGTTGCAACATAAACTTACTGAGGAATATGAAGTCAGAAACACAAATGGATGTTGCCATGTACTGATAGCAATCAATACAGAGAATGCCACTGATTTGTCAAGGGCAAGACCTGTGTGGGGAACAGAAAAAACATAACAGCCAATCTTCTGGCCATCATGTGGATAGCCCCACAGTTGAGAGATATGCAGACAGACTGCATTCCATGCATAACTAGCATGTATAAACAAACCCTGTAAAACAAGCAGTATTCAATGCATATAACAGCAATACTCACACACTGTCCCTAGGTCTGGAACCTTATACAAACATGTAGTTGGCCTGTGTCCACAAGTCTTGTTGTAAGAGGTAGCCCTACCTTCTGTCTGTAACACTGCTTCTCCCACACATGAATGATGTCTTCCATACAGGCAAGGTAAAGGGACAATGCCCACATGATGTTATTTATAGTAGTGGGTTGCTATGACATTGGCTATTGGAAGAACTACACAGCTGCCTGCATGCAATTAGCAAGTGGGGAACAGCAATTAGTGCAGAGGCCACCACATGGACATGAGATCACCTACAAAAGCCATGCTGAAACCTATTCAAACCAGCTCAATCTCAGTAGTGGAGAGAGAGAGAGACAAAAAATTTAGAAACAGCAAACAAAACCTAAAAAAAAGAAGAACACAACTTGTGCACAGAAGGAACATAAAATCAAACCAGGTATGTGAAACATGTAAGCATGTAATTGAATGCAGTACTTGGTCTGTAATGATGGGACAGATAATTATGAAAGATGTATAATGTGCCATTAATACTTGCTGTAATGATGTCCTGCTGAACAAATGCTATGGACATAACATCTGGCTCTGTCTGCAATGGGCCATACCTGCCAACTGTGCAAATCTTCACAGAATGTCAAAATTAAGCCATCATAGTGTATGTTCTGTTCCTCCAAACATCTGTATTAGTCTGGCAAATAGCTGGAGATGGAAGTAATGAAGTAATGGCAGACACATGAGTTTCAGACCCCACCACCTTCAGAATAGTCATGGTAATGCAAAATGTGTCATGCTACAAACTTCATAGGTTTGTAATAGGCATATCTATTATCTGTCCCTATATATCCCCCCAATGTTAGGCTTTGTCCACATGTGATGTTCTAAGAGGTGGATAAGTTGGTCCACAGCTGAGGAGTAGAGTATCTGTCATACAGTCGTGTCTGTGCCACTGCTAGGTCAGTTAATGGGATGTTGCCCATATCCATATGTTACTTGTGAATATGAGTATTATACATGTTTGTATTGTTAATCTAGGATACCTATACAGGGCATGAGCATAGTAAAGCACTGTTGCAGATGTGTGCGTTAAAATGCATGTGATGTATTGAATTAATATTCAACCGTACAGTGTTCTGCTAGACAATGTTCACAGTTGTGACAGATATCTGTAGTCACTTAAACATATACTTGTGTTATGGCTATGTTAATACTTTCTCAAAAATGATTTCCCTGTTTTGTCACCCAGCAATGTGGACCAATGCCCAAAAGTTCTGGTATAACAGGTTGAGACATATGATTGAGCTGAAAGACTGTAAATACACTGTGCCATACTGACATAGAACACAAATGTATACCAGGTATCCCCTGAGCATATGTATGTATGCATATGTTCAGCTAAAAGGCACATAAGTAATAACATGGGTCTCAAGCAGCCTGGAAAATAGGATGTGCATTTTGCACATATGTGTAATATCACTGTCAATGCATACCACAAAACAAAATGTGTACTGCTACTGATTGTTGCATTGCCATGACACTGATATGGGTACTACAGTAGGCATGCTTAGCAGGTAGTACTCACAGAAGTGTACAACTGTGTTATAACCCACTGTTCATGCCTACCACTAACAACTATATCAACACCCATCTACACTGGATATCAAAGTGCACATACCCCTATTGGAATGCCAGGTCTGTGTGCTGTATGCCAATGAGACCACAGAAAGTCATGTCAAAACATGTCTCACCTCAAATGTGACCCATAACCTGTACATTTCTATTGAGAAAGAAACAAAGCTGTTTCATGGAAGGTGAGCAACCATTGCCAAGTGAAGATGTGATATGATGTTAGAGCACAAACCAAGACAAATGGATGCTGTAATCATCTCAGCAGGTGTTTACACAACATATCAGTGTAAGGGTGTGCACACACATTCAACTGGCTTACTGTACTGAGTATTAATTCCCATATGTTTTCACAGGACAGGTTACTATGTTCCCTATTGAATTGAGCAGGCTATAGGTCACATCATGGGTGGGGATTGTGTTGACATGTGCTTTCGTGGGGTCATGTTTCAATTGCACAACTACCATCCATTGTAACAGGGGTGTGTACATTTTATATCCACTGTAGCTATATAGAATCAGCAGTACTTGATCTGTACAACCAGCCTCCACTAATCCCCTTTGGTGGGCAGCAGAAAGACAAAAAGCACATAACAGGTTGCTATAGTGGCTGTACGGGGGCACATAGGTGCAGACCACAACTTGGTAGCAAGTGCACCTCTATCAGAGGAAGCATGTAGGTTCACAGGTGACTTCTTGTAAGGCTGACTATCATTAGAAATCAGACATATCCAAACCACCAAGGCCAATTGCAACCATGTCTCCACATATGTACGCAGTCTCAGAGGCAGTAACACAAGTCAACCTGTACTGGGGTTAAAGCACACTTCATACACACATGCCATGGATACAGGCAACCTGCATCAGACAGGATAGGTGTGAACAGTGGCGCCCTGTCCATAACCTTTGTACAGGGGGATATGCACATCAACCACACTCTTGCTCGCATCAATGGTGAGCATGTACATAATGCCAACTGATGGCAACAGCAAGTCTCCATGGGGCATGAGAACATCACAGTTTGCCTCCTACATGAACTCAGGCATGTGCTAACAGCTCCTTCACACACTACAGTCAAACACAGACTTGCCACTATCCACATGGAAGATGGCCACTGTCATCCCTCTACACAGAAATGAATGGAGAATAGTGGATTATGCCATTAAGTGTCCAACATTGGGGGAACTGGACAGGTCAGGGCCAGGAGTGTAATGCAAGATATCAAAGGCATGATATCTTACAGTGTTATGGTATAGTCTGGATTATGTGCAAGTAATATCTACTGTTGATGTGCACTTGGACAACCGTATGAGGTCCTGTGACCTTTTTCCTGTTTGTCTTCCAGGTACAATGTCCCAGGACCATTTGCCAGCATTTACAAACCTTGAGAATGACACAATTATTCAATTCATCATCCAACATCATGGCATACTGTTTGGCCACAGGGCCCAGGATCTGCAGAAGAGGATCACCCTGTGGAACAAGCTTATCCACAGGGTAAACAATGTCGGCCTGCACAACTGAAATTATGAGCAGATGCGGCATTGTTATACTGATCTAATCCACCATGCCTGTCAGCATGCTGCTGCTGTTAGGAGCGACCAGCTAGCCACACGTGGGGGTCATGCCATCCAGCCCACCATTGCCACATGCTGAGAAGCTCCTCAGCAGCCTTGGGGCACCTGCCCACCAGACAAGCCAGCAGGCTGAAGACAGCATTGTGGAGGTGGGTGCCACCCACACAATGGACAAGGAGCATGCAGGTAAGGCCCCAGGGCACATTACTAGACCACTGTTGCTTATCCATTTTTATCTGTAAAGCATCTACATGCATTATGTCAGATAAGATAATTTGTTGCTGGAGTGTAGTAATGAACAGATGTGCATAATCCTTAGTATTGTGGATTTATACTATTGATGTGCTGAAATGCTGCTTCCACAGTGTACCAATGCCACAGGTGTGGCTACTGACATTACTTCTCTCACACAACTATTTAGGTCCCTCTGGTATACAACTGGGGCAGCAGCCTGTAGCTGGTGAGTATGAAGTTGTTTTGTTCAGGTTTGCCAATACATCGGCCATGTTATGGCCATGCTATTTGCCATGCACACATTTAACACACCTATCCATAATGAATGCTGTACATGTTCATTTTTATTGGTGTTAACTGCACTGCATCACAGTTGTCAGCATGGTCGCATATCTGAAGGGTATGTAAGATTCCTACAGTATACCTAACAACCATACAGTGCAAGATGTGTGGACAGAGATGAACATAATGGTGGGACAAATGGCCTACAGTAGGAACATGTCTGAAACATTACCCTTACACAGTGGATACAAAAGTGTATACACCACTATTACAATGGCAGCTGTTACTGATATAAACAGCAGCAGACCACAATACCACATTCCACACCTTTTACAACCTGTAATGTGATCCTAACATGAGCAATGAATGTGTAGTATGGAATCCTATGTTAGGACAACAAATATGGGGAATAAAAACCTTACGAAACACTGGAAGCATATGTGTGCACACACTCCAAGTAACATATTGTGGAAGCAGTTTGTGATGTACTGACAGCATTCACTCTTCTTGAGTACACATCTGCCATTAAGCACAGGGTCTCAATGTCACACCAAGTAATGGTCTGCTGTCCAAGAAGTATGTCCATGACATTTGCTCACTCATCTGAAACAGAAACAGCCATAGCTTGCACACATCTTACAAACCATGAAATGGATCCCATACCCGAAAGGTAGCACTCAGGAGTGGGAAAAGTAGCCTTACCTCACCATTGCATATACCATGGCAAACAGTGCAGACAGTAATCTATGTGTGTATGAACTATTGGACAACATTGATGTAGAAAATCAATAGATGTCCATCCAAAACTGATGACAAAACATGTTGCAAACTGGTCATGAAGGCTGCTCAGAAAGATGCAGCAACACTGAGGGACTTGCAGGAATGTCTAGCAAGTACTGCCTGTGCAGTACCTGTGTCGACAATCACCTGGATCCTGCAAAAGTGTGACCTATGGGTTAGGATAATCAGACAAAAGAGTTGTCCTATATGAAACATCATCCAGGGCCCTGTACAGGTAGCATAAGCATAACATCAAATCTCCCAAAGGCATGTGTTGCAATGTGTAATTGTGTCATGAGACCAAGGCTCAAAACTACAGACAGTATTCATAAAGATATGTGTGGTGCACAAGCAACACCTCACTCCACCTCAGGGCCACCATCTCCAATTTTGAGCTTGCTGGTGCCAGTGTACACCTTTAGGGTTTCTGTTAATTAGCTGGAACTAGGCTGGTAGACACGGTGGTTGGAATTTGGAACACTGCAAAATAACACTCATGTGTGGCCCATAGTCGTCAGGCATCTGCAATAAGGCTGAGGATGGGGAGGGGTGTCAGCTTGAAACACAACAGTGAACTGAAGCATACATCCAAAGCTCACTAAGAATAGCTGTATCTGAACAAAGTCAGAGTTATGAATTCTGCCAGACATAACCCAGACTCTACAGCAATAGTGAAGCCACTGTGTGACCTCCAACAATTGTGCACATGAGCTGACCTTGCAATCTGGCAGAGTTGGGGGACCTTTGAAGGGCAGAGTGACCAAATTGTGGCAAATGAAGATGGGCCATGCTAGTATACCCTTTCCAGGAATACTGATTGCTGTAGTTCACTTAACAGGTGCTTCAACAAACCATCATGTTAAGGGTGTGCACACTTATGCAACCCACATATTGTATGCATCTCATTCAGCATCTGCATGACAAATACATTTGTTTGATACTGCATTGGATTGCACAGGTCATATGTCACATATCAGGTGTATGGAATGTTAACAAATGCAATATTGTGGCCCCATTGCATATCATAGACGAGACCGGCATGCCAACAAGGGTGTGTGCACTCCTCATAGCGATGTTAAGCTTTGAAGGTTGTCAGTGTAACCAGATTTTATTGCACGTACATGCACTGCTGATGAGGAGATCTGCAAATCAAAGTTTAGGCATTAATTATTGACATCAGTCCTCATATCATCCCAGGTATGTGTGAGACAAACACATAGGGGCTGTGAGCAACAGAGCAAAAATAATTGCCACACATATACACATTCAGCAATGTGAAGTATGGTGCACAGTGCATGCTAGTGTGCTGTGCAGGTGCACAGCAATACTGTGTACATGGGTGCAGTGTGTTCCAAGGGAAGGGGCATTGCCTTCTAACACAACTCATGCATCTCAGAGATGTATAATGTTGGTAACAAGGATTGAGTATGGCTGCAGTGCATGATCTTGAGTGACATATGTCATACATGTTGACTGTTGGGTAATGAGAGGTCTGTGTAATATCTTTGTGCCACCTCGCCTGTAAGTGTGTGTGTGTGTGTGTGTGTGTGTGTGTGTGTGTGTGTGTGTGTGTGTGTGTGTGTGTGTGTGTGTAGAAGTAAACCATAATGTACAGGTCTTAATTTGCATTTCTTGTCTGCCCCTCACAGGTGGCGAGGTGGGTCAGGGTCCCTCCTGCAGGGAAAACTGATGTCAGTGTCCATACAGACTCTGACAATCATGATAGGCATAGTGAGGCACAGGCAGGGTTGTCAGGGGCTGAATCTGTGCCATTGGTTGACATCCCACTTTTATCCACCCCATCCCTGGACACATTTACAATGTCCATACATCCATAGATACCCCATCACCAGTGGCCATAGATGAGGGACAGTTGCCAGGTGGTGGCATGGGACAGGAAAGTGTGGTGACAATGGCTAGTGTGTCTGTAAACAGCAGCCATAGCCAGATGACCGTCGAGGTCCCACACAGGCAGATATACAGGGGTGCTCATAGGAGGGCTGGTGGCCATCATGCCTCTGGCAGAAGTGCCACAGCAGGTGTCACCAGATGCCTGTTTCAGGCCATCATGGAGGCCCAGGCACATATGGAAAATAACTCCAGAAATAGTCTGAGGCTGCAGAGGGCTACACCTCCTGCTGTACGCAACTACATCCATGATCTTGCAGATGCCCACTGTCATTTTGCAGAGGTCATGGATAGATGGTTGGGTGAGATGGTGGGAATCCTCAACCATGTGGTGTCTGTGGGTAGAGCTTGTGGCGGGAGTAGGGTGCCAACCATGTGGCTATAGGTCAGCAACACCAACAGGTGGAGGTCTGCATGGATGTACAACATCTCAGGCTGCTCCAGTAGTGGCAGTACCAGCACCAGCACTGCAGGGGGTGTGCTGTCTAAATGACAATGCAGCAGGCCATGTGCATGTGGTCCTGGCCAGTCCCAACAGGGACGCAGATCCAGCGGACAATTGTCATCATCTGGGGAGAGTACCATATCTGTGCTTCTGCCTGGTAGTGCCCGTGCAACCCCTGGCAAGTGCAGTTCCAGTGTCCATGGCCAGACACAGTGAACTATATTTCCTGACATGTACGGTCCGCAGCTGTACAACATACACATGTATACGGTAGCCACATGACAGAACTGTGTGCATACACACACACACACACACACACACACACACACACACACACACACACACACACACACACACACACACACACACATCACCAACACAGCTAGGGCACCTCCAAACCTACACACACACCACGTCTGCACAGGCCAAATAAAGAAACCTGTAACCCACACACACATGATATTAACCAAATGGCTCAGCCTAGGCCTCTGGCAAACCTACACCACACCCTTTGCATATGATGATACCTGTGCTACATCTCTGTCATCCATACCATTGATGCAGGGACATGTTAATATGGTTCTGATGCACAGGGTGAAAAGTTTAGCAATGTAATGCTGTTTAACGTGTTGTCATCTGGAACATTTAATGCTTACACGTCAGGGTGTGTAGTTGTCCAGCCATGATGCATTATAGCTGTTATTGACACTGACTGATTGTGGTCTCCATAGTGTATTCTGTTTGTGTTGTAGGTATCTGTGTCAGAAGGATGTTGGTCTGCTGTCCTTCCCTACAAGGGGTGTGGCACTGTGGTGACATATTGACTGTGTCATATCCCGGGTACAGCTGACCACAAGTAACAGGTCTGTATAACAGTTACTGCATGTGCCACATGGCTGATAGGACTGAGGGGTGTATACAGGTGAGAGCATGGTAGCTGATATAAGCAGCTCTTCTACAGTGGACAATGGTAAGTGTACTGGGTGGCACACACCAAATGTTTGTGAATAACACACACAGAAGCTTCTGTGCTGATGCAATACACAGAGAATACTGTTCACATGGATGTACTTCATTTGGCAGATAACTCATTTTGGCCTAAAATTCCACCAAGACCAAATTGCCAAAACATCACTTCAGTAAATAATCAGTCCACCAGTTTAATGTCAGTGGAAATGGTACTGGCAGGGTATATTTCCTCTTCCCCAATATAGTGCAATCCTGGAGTTGGTAAACAGGTGTGCTGGTGTGGGGGACACAGCCCCCCACTTTGGAGGGTGTGGGGTGGCATAGAACCACACATAGTGTGATTAACAACTACTTAACCTCTTAACATAAACTGCACAGTATAACAGCACACTAAGCGGCGGAATACACACAACAATAACCCCAATGTGGGTGGCTGTGCCCACAACAACCACATCCAACTATATATACCAACTCCAGTATCACTGTACAGCTGTACAGTGGGGAAAAGGGCATTTACACATTCACTACTAGTTTTGATGGAATCAATTTCCACAAGATGATCACTTTGAAATGTTACCTTTTGCCATTTAGTTCTCGGACAAATAATCTCCTGGGAAATATATTTTCTTCAAACTGAAGTAGATCCCTTCACATAAACACACACTTACTTGGCAACACTGAGCGTAGAACTTCTAGGTACTTATTGCTATTAATGTGTGTGGCCTTAATTGCACACATCATAGAGCTTGTCGGGTGAAGTGTGTCCCGAGCTTCCTGAAAAGTGAACATCACCAGGCCTTGTACAGTATGGTAATGGGGGATGTACTGGGTGTTAATGGACAATACATAGTATAACATACATCATATACACATTGACAAACACATACAGTCATAGACACATTTGGCAGATCTGGGTTTAGCAGTGCTGACTACCTTGTCAGTGAGTCCATACTGTTACAGAGTTTTTGCACACAGTACATGCATCATTGGGCTGGATAGTATCATCAGTTACCTGTATGGTTGATTGTGACAGCGGCCCTTATACAATGGACCTTGGGACATGTACTGGGGGTACCATGGTGTAAAGACAGTATACCCAGCATCCCCACCCCACACTGGATTTTGTATTCACTGAAACCCATGATAATGCTCTGACATACCCACAATCACACATTGAACAGGACTGCAATACAAACCCTTGTCTATCTAATTATTGCTACTACAGGGATATGCATTTATTGCACATGCCACAGGGATAGTAGGGTGAGGGTTTTGTCATGGCTCTCCCAATGTCAGCAACATCACCATCCCTTATAATGTATGGCAATGTTTAGTGTATTTGGAGAATGTCGCCTCAGAATGCTGTTTCCTACAAATATGCACACTCACACACAATTGCACACACATACACAAAAACACATACTCACATTTGCCAGGACTCAGAGGGTAACCCACGCCTAGCTACCCATTTGTAGAACAGTGTTATGCTTGTACTGCAAGCTCTAGGTAGCCCATAGGGTGAAGAGTGTCACAAGTTACATTTGATGTGAATTACAGCAGCAGCCCTTTCTAAGTATAGCAGTTGAGGGTGTAGTGGGTGAGAAGGCCCTCAGAGTATTTTTAACTACAAGTTTACAAACACACACTGTTATACTCAGTCATGCACACATATGCATTTGTCAGTACTGATGTCCATAGGTGCAGATTTTCCTAGGTGTGTACCAGCCTAATGTCCTTGGAGAGATTAGAAGAGTAGGGCATGTGAGTACTCCGCATCATGCCACTTGACATTTGTCAGCAGGCCATCTATCAACTAATTCCACTTGAGTGTTCCCCAGGATGACAGTTAAATTCAACAGCCACTCATCTGGTTTTCTCTTGAAGAGGGCTATTGAGGTGCTCCAGTTGACATGTATGCAACATATATTGCATAGCATGGCCAGTCTCTAGGTTAGGGACCTGTACACAAACATGTTCTATTGACTGTGGTAGTCTGGTTGAGGTATCCATGGCATGTGGTGCATACAGAGTGGGGTATCCTAGCTGTGGCATTCATTACACAGCTGGGCAGACATGTCAGTGTCAGTCAATCAGAGATTGCCTGCAAGCAGCCAAGATGAATACCTGATATCTGTACCTCTGTACAGAGGACAGATAGAAATTAGCTAGCCAACAGGTTATGCATTAGGATGAATGTTTTGACAGACAGACATCTGAAAATGATAAGTATGTCATTACTACATGACAGCAGTCCTCAATCACATGTCCTAAAAACATAGTAATGTACAGTTAACATCAACATATCAGATCAGATTAGTATCTAATAGTAAAAACATACAGCTCAAACACCAAGAACACGATAGTCAGTACTCAGAGTCCAGCTTTGCATGCAGGGGTGTATGGTCCCAGTACTACAATCTGCAATCTACTCTTACTTGGAAAAGCACTGTTAAAAGTAGTAACGTAATGATACAATACATGCAAGTGTAACTGCATATAACCTGGGATACTACCCAAGTATGAAACACATACAAAGAGAAAAGACTGTGGTACTATCCATGTATACTCAGGTGTTCCATACAGTATACTCCATCCCTTGATACTGTAATTACAGCACATAGAAGCATGTTATATATATGGAATTAAATGTACTTATTAAAGATGCCATTACCCTGCTATTTTATCAGACTGGAATGTGATCACTTGATACCAGGGCTGAGCTATGCTTAGCAGGTGTAAGCACTGCTTAAATATAAATGCTAAACAGATTTGCACACTGGCAAGCAAAGCCTAGATAGTGTAAGTGCCTATTCATTTAACCATACGTTAGCACTGCTTACAGTCGGGCAAACCCATGCAAACCCACTTAAAGCTTCTCAAAACTGTTTAACCACTCTGTATCCAACAGTCCTTGTTCTGCCTAGCAACAAAATAAACAGCCCTTGGAGGTCTTGAACCCAGGACCCTCTAGGCTATAGTTACCGCACTTAACCAATAATCCATCTGAACTGTAAAAATGTCTGTTGCTTTTTCAAATATATCATTCAGTACACATACTGAATAGTAGTGAATAACTGGGTCTATATTAGAACATTCGAAGTTTTGAAACTTTGATGTTCTAATATAGACCCGAATAACTGCTTTGAGTACTACAATTGTTTACTACTTGTTAGTGAAAGTGTTGACTCAGTCATGTCTTTATATTATACACATATCAGATAAATATGGTGGGATACATCTGAGAAGGTATATACAACACTCATGTTTACACATAAGGATATGGATATATACATATATATATATATATATATATATATATATATATATATATATATATATATATATATATATATAAACACACACACATATGTAGATATATATACATACACACACACACACACACACACACACACACACACACACATATATATATATATATATATATATATATATATATATATATATATATATACATCTGCCCATAACATTTAGTGGAGTCATACCTCAGCAGCATAACTCTCAACCTCTTAGTGCAAGGGAACATAATGTAAGTATTAAAGTTATAAATGTAGAATGTTGCTACAGTAACAGGGATTGTGTCAACATAAATGTTGTGAAGGAAGGCTCTTCAAAAACTGACACGTATGCCATCAGTTACTGACAGACATCATAAAATCATTATAGTGAAATACCACACAAATCACAGTAATGATCCTGTGGAATACAGCAGAAATATGAGCAATAAACGTGGACAGTCTGAAACAATCTGGTCAGTCGAGAGGTATACATAGAACTCCTTAGTGCAAGAAATGTGGACCAAGCCTGACAAAGGGGGTATATAAAGCCAAGAAAATGGGGATATGTCACAAATACTGGAATAGATAAGCTCACACAGTTGACACATTCAGACCCTCATGTCTGTCCTAACACATATTAAATGGAGGAGGAGAGGTCCCAAGCCCACATTCTTCCCACTAGTTAGTGACATACATTTTCACAGCATCCCACTGCTTTGTCAGAAATACACAACTCGTATGGTTGCCAGGCAAGAATACATCTGACAAATATCTGGACATAACATCACTCTAGGGTGAATACACCAAGCTGTTAGGCATGTCACCAAGCACCATCTAAACTACAGACAGACTGCTACAACACTAACCCAATTTACCTATGGGGGAATACACATAATTTTCTTTTTCAAACTCCCGACCAGAACGCACCACCTCGCTCTCCCCTTCTGGCCCAGTTATGCGGTAGTGCTGATTGCTCACTCCCAGCACTCCTCTCCTGAAGGTTTCTCTCTACCCCTTAAACTACACGGTCTTCAATACTGCAAAACGCCAAGTTGGCCCACCTGGACTCAAACTGCTCAGCACTCAGGGCCTTCCTGAAAAGAACCCCAGTGTGGACCCCCTACCTATTTTGTTCTCTGTAAATCACTCCTCTCCTGAAGGTTCATCTCTACCCCCTGAACTACACGGTCTTCAATACTGCAAAACGTCAAGTCGGCCCACCTGGACTGAAACTGCTCAGCAATCAGGGCCTTCCTGAAAAGAACCCCAGTGTGGACCCCCTACCTATTTTGTTCTCTGTAAATCACTCCTCTCCTGAAGGTTCGTCTCTATACATGGTTTCAATACTGCAAAACACCAAGTCGGCCCACCTGGACTCAAACTGCTCAGCAGTCAGGGCCTTCCTGAAAAGAACCCCAGTGTGGACCCCCTACCTATTTTGTTCTCTGTAAATGTATGTAGCCCGCAACAAATCTAACTTATACATATTCTCTATTTTTGTTAATCTGTCCATCTGTGTGCGTGACCCAATAGCCTACCGCAGACCGTAAAAGTCCCCCTCTACCTCACTTACCTCCAGCCTTGCTTCCAACAGGTGTCTTTCCCTCTCATTACTTTTCCCCATACCTCCTCCTTACCTTAGTCATTTGCCCATTCTGCCCTATGTTATTTTTTCATTCCCCCTCTCTGCCTTGCCTTTTCTCCTCTCTCCACTAGGTGGCAGCACCTTCCCACATTTCTGCCTGTTCTATCTTTCTTTAAAACTTTCCTATCTCGTTCTCTTATCCACCTTCACCTCTAATTCTACTCCCACAGCCTGCCATACCAATACTTTTTACTACTATCTCCCCTCATTTACTCATCACAACTTTTCCACTCCTCTCTCCCAACATAAAATTTATCTCTCTTCCCCTGTGTTGCTCTATTTCTCCTGCAAATGCCGCCTGGCCATTCTACACTTCTGCTTACTTACCCTAGCTCTTACCTGCAGAAGCTGATACTTTTTCAGCTGCACTTTTCTGAACTGTTGCTTTTTCCTGCTCCGTTCGCCCTACGGGCTCACTCCGCTCCCCTACCCTGCCCCCAATTCCCACCTGCCCCCAGTGTTCCTACCTTTATTGCCATCCCACATCACATCCCTCTTACAATAGCCAATCCCATTACCACATAACTCCTCTCCCTCCACCAATCACATCCAGCTCATTACTCCTCCCCTCAATCACCTACCTTTCCTATCTCTCTCTAAATCTCCGTACTCCCATCTCCTCAAACCATACTTCTTTCCAATAATGCCCCCTTTTATTTCCACAATCCCTATCCCTGCATGTCTCCTACTCCTCATTCTAATTCCTCTTTACCATGCCTCCTATTATACAAACTTCCATCTACACCCTCCACCTCCACCTCCAGACCACAACCATTCCAATCACTTCAACAACATTTCTGCCTCTCTAACCCCCATTCACCCCATCTCTCTATTCATTTTAAAACTTGTTCAAATCCCCTCAAATTTCTACAAGCCTAAACTTACACCCTACCTTCCTTCCATAACCAAACACAATCTGAACAAAATCATTCATCACCTCTTATACATCTTCCTAGCTGGCGACATTCATCCAAACCCTGGACCAAACACTTCTCAAACAAAAAAAAACTCAGCTCTAATAACAAACCTATCCATAAAGACCTCAAATTCCTCACCATTAATACCCGAAGCTTAACCAACAAAACAACCCTCTTTCATGCCTGGCTCAACCGTAACTCCCCAGACATAGTTGCCATCTCTGAAACGTGGTTAAAACCACATATAACTGACTCAGAATTCCTTCCCCCTGGATATCAATGCCTCTGAACTGATCGCCTAAATAAAAGAGGTGGTGGAGTCGCTCTAGTTTACTCCAATCAGTTATTCCTTACCCCCTTCTGTAACCCGATTCCAAACTTCAATAACACTGAATTAGTAATTGGCATGCTAAAATTAAATGACCAAAAAAGTATCTGCATCATCTCCCTTTATATTCCCCCTGGTAATAACACCAATATCTTGGAAAATCTTCTCTCCTGGACCTACTCTAACATTAAACATGAAACTTACATAATGGGAGATGTAAATATTGACTGGCAAAAAATCATTGACCCCAATCCCACCATATCAATCAACCTCTTCAATTTTACTCAACTTATCCACTCTATTACTAGGCCCAACAAGACCAACCACCCAGGCTCCATCCTAGACTGGATCCTTGTATCTCACCCAAACAAAACCACAACATCTGGTGTCACTCCCGACCCATTAGGAGACCACCTCCCTGCCTTCACCCACAGAGCCACATCCTCCTCCCCCTACTCACACCAACTCCTACACACTCGAAACTTATCTAACTTCAACCCCTCTTCCTTCTCTGACTCCCTTAAACTCACTAAATGGAACCCACTAAAAACCCTACCTCTAGATGAAGCAGTTGATTTCTTCAACTCTACATTCCTTTCTATCCTAAACTCCATTGCTCCAAGACGAACCAAAAGAGTTAAAGCCAAAAGAGCCCATTGGCTTACAAAAGCAACCAAGAAAATTATGCAACAAAGAGACAAATCTTGGAAAACCTACCTCCATAATAAACAACCTGAACTCTTACTAAAATACAAACAGCTACGAAACCTAGCTAAAAAAAATGTCATTATAGACAAAAAATCCTACTATAACCACCTACAAACAAATCATATTAAAAACCCCAAACAATTCTGGAAATCTATCCACTCCCTTCTCAAGCCTGGAACCACAAATAACCCTTGTCCAGACACTAGCAAATCTGACGTAGACATTGCCAAACTGTTTAACATTTCCTTCACCTCTTCTATTGCTGAGCTATCTAAAACCTTCCCCAGTAACACCCCTGCAACCCCCTCTTCCATAGCATCTACTCCTCCTCCTCCCACTCCCCCTATCTTTGAATTTAAACCAATATCCACCTCCCTCATAAAGAAACTTCTTACAAAACTTAAACCTTGCACCAATGCTCCTGACAACATTCCCTCCTCCTTCTTAAAAATTGCCTCTGACAGTATCGCTCTCCCTATCACCATCCTAATAAATAGATCACTACTCGAGTCATATGTACCCAAACTCTGATGCTCTGCTTTCATTCTTCCACTCCACAAGGGTGGCAAAAACTACAGCTTTACCAACTACCGCCCTATAGCCATCCTCTCTCCCATCTCTAAACTTCTCGAAAAATGCATACATATGCAGCTTATGCCATTCCTAACCAAACATCAATTGCTCTGTCCTACCCAACATGGCTTCCGCCCTGAACATAATACCAACACAGCCCTTCTCTCCTTTCTACACTCCATCAACTCAGCCCGAGACTCTGGTAACTTTGTTTCATCTCTTCTATTAGATTTATCTAAAGCTTCCGATACCATCTCTCACTCCCATCTACTAAACCATCTATCTAACCTTAACATTTCCACAGAAGCTCTATCCTGGTTCTCCAGCTATCTTTCAGACAGGTCACAAGCACTGAAATGGGGACAATCTTGCTCCCCCTTCCTTCCAACCCCCACTGGAGTTCCCCAGGGTTCCATTATAGGCCCTCTTCTATTTAACATCTTCATAAATGACTTCCACAAAGCCATTCCTAACACCAAAATTGTCCAATACACAGATGATTCCACTCTGATCTGCTACGCCTCTAACCAAACTGAACTCAATTCTCTAACTCAAACTGCCTTCTCAACCACTGAAAAATGGATGCACCAGAACCACCTCTCACTTAACGCAAACAAAATTAAAATCCTCCTATTCACTCCCTCCAAATGCACTTCTTTAGATAAAAACTCATTTCAAATTACCAGCCTCAACAACTCTATCATTGACATTGTACCCTCTGCCAAACTCTTGGGGGTCACCATCGATGAATACTTAAAATGTAATACTCATATCCAACTTAACATAAAAAAAACCCCACACTAAACTCGGCCTACTGTACAGGAATAATCAGTTCCTCTCCCCCTTTACTAGACATACCCTGGCCACAGCATACCTTCTCCCATCTCTTCTATATGGCGCTCCACTGCTTACTAATCTATCTACCACCCTTGTCTCCAAACTAGCAGTATGCTACAATAAAATCTCCAGATTTGTCACAAATGCAAATGCCCTCTCTCATCACTGCTCCTCCCTACAAACTTTAAACTGGCTTGAACTCCCCAATCAGCTAGACTACATCCAAATTGTCACAGCCCACAAACTACTATTTCAACCCACCAACTGCCCAGCTCTATCCAATATCCTCCTACCGTATAGCCCTCCCAGACCCCTTAGATCCACTCACCAAAACCTTATTTACATCTTCAAACCTAAACGTCCTGCTGGTCAGCTCTTACTCTCCTTCACTCTAGCCATAAAATGGAATGCCCCGCCCTCTTCCTTGAGAGCCTGTGAAAACCTAAGCAACTTCAAAAGACTTCTTCACTCTTACCTACTTCTTCATAGAAAATGTAACTGCACTCTTCACCCCTTACCTCCTAGCCTCCCCTCTTCCTACTCTCCAGGCTAATCCTTTCCTTTCCCTTTCTAACCTTCTTATAGTCCTTCACTATTTAGCAGTAACCTATCCCCCCTCCCACCTCATATTCTATGCCTCTCATCCCCTCCTACAAACTCTCACTTTAATATCTTACCAAATAAGTAATCAACACCTTCTCATTCAACAACTCTACCTGCTGCTCTACTGTAAAACTCCATAATGACTCCAATTACTCATGTTTCTCTTAATTATGCTATGTAACTTTGGAATTATTGCTTTTTGTCTTGTAATGTAACTTGCTTTAAGAATTCCCCCCCCCCCCCCCAGGGATCCCCATTTCCCCATACTGTAATGAAATGGAAATTTTTGCTATAGTTGTCAATATCTTTAGGTAACTTTTAATGTTTGTATTTCTATATGCTATGTAACTTGTGTTTTGAGGAGCTTTTCTCCCTGGGCCTCCACTGAAAATGGGCTCTTGAGCCCAGTGGACCTCCCCGGTAAACAAACTGGAAATAAATAAATAAATGTAATTTGAAATGTAGCAGGCACTACAGGCATGTAACAGCATGGAGTAACAGACACCAGTGTGAAAGTACATACCCACAACCAATTTCAGCACAGTCACAGTCACAATATGGTAAGCCTAATTAATAGTACAGTATATGGACTGTGTGAACAAAACCCATCCTCATATTTGCCACTCACACACTAACCCTACATATACTAGCCCAATTCACAGTGTAGTCTGATGCCTGACTGTGGTATGAGACATGTCTCAGTCTGGCCCTACAAACAATATAAGCTGATAGGGTACCAGAAACTGGAGCAGCATGCAACATCAGATAGAACAGGACCAAGAACACTGACATCTACCCCAGTCTGTACACAGGCCAAATAACACAATACCGACACTCTGTCAACAATCACCATAAGTGCACAGACCTCCCTACTGTACAGACTACAACAGAATGTCCAGGTTTTGTCCTCAAGTATAAGGCCTCCTATACATAACATGTCTGGAAGTCTGATATATCACTAGCTTGATATCAGGAATGATGTCAGTAAATAATGATATACTGTACATATCCACCTCTTACTGCATGATATATGGACAAAGGGTGACAGACTTGGGGGACTGAGGCACAAACACGGGGTCAATATTGACATATTACTGTGATAAATTGTGAAAATTGCTGGTGTAACAGAGTTTGTTGAGACATATCTCTTCTGAGGGATATGAAGTCAGTAACACACATGGATGTTACCATTTACTGACTGCAATCATCAGAGTATGCTACTGGATTTATAAAGACAGAAAATGTGGGAGTAACACACCACATGTAGGACACCAAACTCTGGCCAGTCTGCAGATAGCCTTAGAGGTGAGAGTTTTCTCAACCACATAACACTGTCATGTCAGATTTTAAATCATACAGAACAGCCATATGCACACAAACCATGTTAAACCAACATTACTTCAAATGTAGAACAGCAATACTTACATTCTGTCCCCATGTCTAGAACATCCCCCTCCAGTTTGTTGGCCTGTCTCCACAGAGTTTATTGTAAGAGGTATTTCCAACTACCCTCTGTGTAGCTGTTTGTCAGACACCCCCATGAAGTCCTGCTCACAGTTAAGGAAAAGGGCCAACACCCACATGAAGTGCTTAGCCATAGGAGTGTGTTTCCATGCAATTGGCTATAGGAATGATACCACAGCTGTTCCACATGCAATTAGCAAGTGGGGGACTCCAATCCATGCACAGGCCATCAGTTGATCATGAGCATTACCTACAAGAGTCAAGCTGCTGCCTATGCAAAACAGATGTGTTTTCCCATCTACGAGAGAGAGAGACAGAGACAGAGACAGAGAGAAAGAAAGGAAGAGAGAAAGAGCCAAGCGTGTTTGTGTATGAGTCATGGGTGGAGAGTGGTCTCTGGGTATTATAATGGTTGCCTATATTGTTCACTAATCCATACTATCACATAGTCATTGCACATGGCAGTAGACATTTATGGCTGTGGATTGTCTACAACAACCTTTATGGTGTTTGACAACTGTTGGCCTTGTAATGTGGACATTGGGACATAGAGGTCCACAATTTAATAATGTAGCAAAACCCACACCGCAATGGATCCTGTTATTACACAATCACCCCAACACCCACACAGAATACTGATTACACACACACTTGCCAGTACTGAGTTTTGAACCCCTATCTAGCAATGTATTGTTATTACAGTGTTAAACATTTATCGCAAGCACCACAGAGCTTATATGTTAGAAAGCTGTCCAAAGGTATCTTTGAAGGTGAGTGAGATCAGCAGCAGTGATAAAGGAGGGGTAAGGGAAGTGGAATAAGTGTGAATGTCCACAAAATCAGGTGTCAGAGACACACACACTCTCTCACACAAACACACACATGACCACTGTTGCCAGGCCCAAGATTAGAACTCCTACCTAACTAGTTTGCTACACTACAGTATTACACACCTATCGCAAGTGCCACATAGCTTATAGGGCTGAGACTTGGCCAAAGAGTTATTTCAAGGTGACTGACATTAGCAGGAGAGCTAACATAGGCAATGGGAAGTGCAGTGTGCTTGAATGGGCCATACACACACACACACAGACACACACACACACACACACACACACACACACACACACACACACACACACACACACACACACACACACAACTTTACATTTGACAGGACTTAGTATACAAATGCTACATGAATACTGATTTATACTATCATGTTACACACTTAGCACAAGCACCACAGACACTTTAAGGCTGAAGGCTACCAAAAGGAATGTCTACAGTGATTGACATCAACACATCATGTGATATCGACCAATTGGACGTGTAGTGGGTGGGACAGGCCTCATAATGGAATTCTCTATGTCACTGTCTGTCTCTCTCTTCTCTCTGTCACTGTCTGTCTCTCTCTTCCCCACATCTGTGTGTGTATGTTTGATATATTATAGTGTGTTGGCTTTAGATATGTGAGTATTCCTATCCAATGTGTGTGAAGCATAAATGGTGTACAATATGGTGTGTGTGTGCACAGACAACTGCGAATGACAGATATATATAGTCCACTGTGTTGTCAGACATGGGCTTCATTTCTCTAAGTGTAGGAGCATGCCCAGTATGACCTTCTGTATTGAGTGTTTGAATCCATTCCAGGTAGAGTTGTACTCCAGTCCAGGGTTTGGTGTTCTACACCTACAGCTAGCAACCTGTTTCTTCAGGATATCACAATGGGTGACAGATAGTGGGATACTGTAACTAATGCTGTCTGTGCTGCTTGTGTTACATGGTTGGTGTTAGCAGAGATATTCAGCCATATGTGATGTATTATGTCATCAAATACTCACAGCTATAATTATTTGCTCAAAGTTATTTCCTGGGAAATAAAAGATGAATGAAGCTGAGTCCAGTACTGTGGTCCACAGCCTACACGTTCTTGCACACTCATGCCATTCTGGAGGGGTGGCTGCAGACAGTTGCTGATGGGTCTGTGTAAATGGTCCAGCACCTTGGTACTATGGTGGCTGAGGATTCCCTTCTTGTACATATATCAACTTAACAGAATGGGCATATCCTGCTGTGGCCATACCTCTCAGCTACACAGATTCACCCAGGTTACCCAGAGGCAAGGCTCATATATCTGGTCAGTTTCCCTGCACATGGTGGTTTATGAGCAGGTTTGTAGCCACCCGTTACTGGGTTTGCAGGCAGGTGTAGTATGAGCACACATCAGAGTTTCAGACTTCATACACTTCATGACATCCATGCTTCTACACCCCCCACTCTGTTATTCTGTCCCCTTCCTAACATTATGCGAGCGATATCTGAGACGTATCCTATAGTTGGCCCTTCATCCCAGAGGTATGTATGGATTGGTCTGCAGTTCATGCAGTAGGACATGGTGGACATGCTACTGGGATTTGTCAACATGGCCTTGCATTTGTGTTCTGTTGACTGTGTTAGGTTGTTAGTTGGGACCCCATGAGATACCATACATTGGCACTACAGATGAGGCACAGGCCTTTGACAGATGACTGTAGGTGATTTGGTAGTGATGTAGGCCATCTGTAGCAGGCCAGTGCATTCTGTCACTCCTATATTCCCAGGCTGCGAGCCAGTGGATTCCCCTGGGGTGACAGGGCAAGTGTGTGAGGTGTTAATGGCAATAGTTCCTGTCCATATCGATCCATTGGTCTGGATGCAGGCAGGGTGCTGCTTACAGCTAGGGACACACCTGCATAGGACACCTCTTCAGCATGCTGCATTCTGTGGGTATTCCCATACAGAAGTGGGGGTCATACTGTACTAATTCCCAACAGCAAGGATATGACCTCTGATAAACCTGTGGCTGATGGTGGGGTGAGCTGAGTGCATGTGTGATATGGAAGCTACTTGCAGCTGACTCAGATATACCTGGGACATTCCCCTTATGCTGCCTT
Source organism: Protopterus annectens (assembly GCF_019279795.1). Lineage (NCBI taxonomy): Eukaryota > Metazoa > Chordata > Ceratodontiformes > Protopteridae > Protopterus > Protopterus annectens. The sequence goes on from NC_056726.1 coordinate 1,335,937,979, forward strand.
GTGCAGGGACATAGGCAGTCTTTATTACTTCATAACTGTGCCTTTTGTGGTCTGCCAGTAATTGGACCTGACTACATCAGTATTCCATACTACACAGACAACTAATGTGCTGCTAACCTGTATGTACAATTCCATAGTTGTGTGCATTTGACAGTAACATTTTATGCACTCTGTCTAGGGTACTTCCACTTATGTACTGTGTGTATGTATGGTCTCACATTCATGGCATGTCAGTGACAGATATTGACATCTGGAAAGTGAGTATGGATGACTGCTGACATAGGTATTGTTGAGAAGCATTGTGGTTGGCACTGTAGTTGTTGCGACATGGCCCTGTCAACCACAGTACTGACCATAGGCCACCAAGACACAGCCCTCCATGCCTACATGCTGACCACTTCCAGACAATATTGAACATACAACAACCTAACACACAGACTCCTGCATATTGTACACATGCAACAATCTATCCTGTAGATTGGACCAGCTTGGGTAATTTGTGCTCCACTGATCTTACTCCTCACACTTACATGTTACTGCATTTCTACATAGGATTGTAGGGGAGGGGCATGGTTTTCCTTTGAAAGCTTGATGTGCAACTTGTCGAAAGACAGTTGCACGAAAGGACATTTTCAAGATCTCAGTTAGTGGAATACAAATGCCTCGAATGTGCAATGAGTGAATGCACATTGACATTCGCTCATCGCAGATTCAGCATTGTGGATGCGGAGTGCACTATAGTGGGGATTGGGAAATGGATTTATTCCCCACTGTAGTGCGTCCTCTGAGTTAAAATATTAAAGTGGGGGGGGTGCAGGGGGGCTTGCCCCTCTGCATTACACTGTGTTTTGGATATCTGAGTTTGAAACTCAGCGAACCTGCTTTTCAATTTGCTGAGTTTCCAACTTCAGTGCCATTCAGAAATGCCGGTTTCAGCATTTCGGTTCGCAGAAAGGGCTGTTCGACAGGTTGATTTTCACCCTTTCAAAGGTAAACTGGGGGGCACACCTGACTTTAAACATTTGCTATGACTGTACTGGTATTTCAGGTACTCTCACACCACAAGGAAGATACCAATCCAAACTACTAACAAATTGACAGAAAACACCAGGAAGGACCCTGTTGACCAGGGACAGTAGAGGCAAATATACAGACCAGATACATGAATTGACCTAGGTTTCGTCTTTATTGTACAGACTTCTTCAGAAAAATCTGTCAATTTGTTAGTATTTCAGGTACTCTGTTGGCTTCCATTTCATATTGTATTCTGACCTATCATGCAGACTAGAGGCATATCAGTAGAGTACAGATCTTAGGTTTTATTGACCTACATTTCAGTTTCAAACTTATTACCCTTCAGAACTAACATACAACTGCCAGACTTGTTGTAGTCTGTCTGTGTAGGTCTGGACGGGGGCTGTTCACCATTGCCATAAATTGGAGGCCTTAGCCCAGCCTTTCGCTATGGTCATCTACACTTGTCCTGCTGGCTGAGGCTGGTGGTGGGTATGTGAGCATCACTGATATGCATGTGTGTGTCCTATGGACACACATTTGGGCCACCACATGTACTGCAGTGGGATTTGTCACCTTGTCTAGTACTGCCTAGTATGTTGACACCAGTATTTGTTATGGATTTCATGCTGCCCATATAGGTGCCCACTATCTGCTGCCATCCCATTCAGCCACCCGATTCCCTTGCATGCTCGCATCCATACCATAGATACAACTATCAGAGCAGACTACTTCATTCAGTAATTGATAGGAAGAGTGACTTATCTTGTGGCTGGGCCAGTACTGAGGATGGTGCTGGAGGGCTGACTATGTCGGATGCAAATAGTACACTCCCTATACATCGTAAAGCATAGGTAGTGTCATGTTTGGCATCCCTTTTACTGTATGCATGAGTTAGAGAGAAGTGTTATTCCCTGGGTCTCTACCGTGTCATTGTATGTGCTATGCGTTGCCTCTTTGCTAAGGTCTGGGCATACTGGGCATGCCTCCTTCTGCCTACATGGGTAGGCTCAGGTAGTTCCTCCTCTGAGTTACTCTCTGCCTGTGATGGCCTTGGCAATGGTGGGGGGGCTGTGTGGCCTTGCCCCATGCTGTTCCTGCTGCAGCTGTTTTCACAGGATCATATTGTGTAGCATGGCACATACTATGAACATTTGTGTACATGTAGCTGGAGAGTACTGCACGGCTCCACCGGATATGTCCAGGCAGCAAAACCGTGACTTGAGCATCCCAAACACATGGTCTATTATGATTCTGGTTTGTGCGTGTGCCTCATTATGGAGTTCTTGTTCAGGTGTGTGTGCATTTCTGAGGGGTGTCATCAGCCACGGCTTCAGTGCATACCCAGCATCTCCCACTAGGTGGCCATATGGGATGCCCCCACTGGCAAATGACTAGTGCAGTTGTGTCATATGCCAGATGTGGGAGTCGTGATAGCTTCCAGGGCTGCCAGCACACACATTTAAGATAATGCCCTGGGCATTGCACGTGACCTGACAGTTCATAGAGGGGAAGCACTTGTGGTTTATGTAGACCCTCCCCGCTCACCAGGTGGTGCTTTGATGTGTATGTGTATACAGTCTGTAGCACCCACTACCTCAGGGTATTCTGCTATTTGGTGGAAGAGATGCATATTGCTGGTCAGTGCCTCATGGGTGTTGAGGAAATATATGTGCTCACCGGCATGTGCTGACATGACATCCAGGAACTGGTTGAGTACCCTGGATGCTGATGCCTGTGAGATCCCCATGATATCCCCAGTTGCTCTTTGGAAGGTACCTGTGGCTAGTATTCTTAAGCCTACACGTATCTTGGTATCAACTGGGATGGGTTCCCCTCTGTTGGTTCTGTGTGTGAGGCGGGGCTGGCACAGCTCAACAATTTGCTGTAGAATGTCCCTGTCCACCCGATAGCATTCCACTATCTCCAGCTCATGTAGCCCCTGGTAGGTTACCCTGGGTCTGTACACTCTTCTCTTCCTCCTTACTGTGGGATGGTCATCAGCAGTCACATCCTCATCACCCTCAGCCTCTTGCACATATTGATGTATGAGAGCAACAGCAGCCAGCAATATTTTGTTAGTTTTGTCAGGTAAAATTTCTCCATCTATGTACGCCAGTGATGTAGAGTTTGTGGGAAAAACCAGACTGAAAAGTGTTTGCATAGTTTATAGTAGTATGCTAGGCTGCTGCCTGTGTAATTGGCTGATTCTGATACATTTCACCTGCCAGCTATGCTAGTTCTCGTTGATTGCCTTCCTGCTGCTGTTTTCCCTTCCCATTGCCTTCCTGTTTAAGCCCCGAGGTGTGCCGTGCATATCCAGTGCTCAGATGTGAACAGATCTGCTATTTCCTGTTTTTTTTTTGTTTAAAACCTGGTGCATGGCATGTACACCGATTTAGGCAATGTAAACACTGCTAGGCAGCCTCAAACACACCCCCTTCCTTAGCTGTGCTTAGTTAAGGGCAAACACGGGCCACAGAGCTCCAATAAGCTTGCAGCATGCATGACACATCCCCTTATGAGGTCATCCACCTCTTAGACTTATTCAATGGTGTTGCTGCACCTACACGGTTGGGTGCAAGCTATCACTGAGAGGAAATCTGTGATTCAGTATCAATCCCCTCATTTGCATAAAGCAGAATGCTAATTCATAGTTACCACAGTCACACTGAGCCTTCCCCCTTAGCAACCACTATTCCCTAGTATTGTTGTCTTATGCATGCCATTGACTATTATGGAAAAATGCTGATTTGGGTTTAAAATCTTATTTCCCTCTTTTTTCTTATTTTCGAGGTGATCCAGTTTGCACACCGCTGCCATACTCTTAAACGGCCGGGATTGGCCAAAAAAAAACTTGTTTTTTATAAATTTGCAACTATTTTTCATGCCAGTAGCCATATATTTGGCCATTGGCATGCCTACTACATTAAATACATGCTTTCTTTGGAGCTGTCATGCCTCCGTTTTGTAATTTACAGAAATGTATTCGGTTAGTAACAGAATACATTTCTGCAGGTTAAACTATTCCTGCACAGATGCCTGCTTGCTTCCTGGATCGATAATTCACCTAATTTGCATTGTTTTCACCAGCAAATAAAGTAGTTAGCATATAGCAGTGGTGTCCGTGTGGGAATAGTGTAGGTGTGCTCGTGCACGTCTTGTGGGCTCATTCCTGGATTGCTCGGTGGCCATATTGTGTGCAGCAGCTCTTGCACTATTCAGGCACTCTGTGCAGAGCTTGCTGAATCCAGGGGAATGTCTAAATCACTTACCTGTATGTTTGAAAAACACATACAGATTAGCAAAATAAACACTATATAAATAGCGTAAATTAGAAATAGTATAAATTTCTACACTATATAAATAATAACTATATGAATAAAATCTACAACTTTTTACACTGATACCACAAGATTAACAGATTAAACTATAACATTTACATGCTTGATGATACGCTACTCAATGTTATACATTTTCAATGTTATGAAATTCAATGTTATGAGTTTTCAGTGTTTTGGGTTTTTGGTGTTATGGTCTCAGTGTTTTGAGTTTCGATGTTATAAGAATTAGATGTTTTGAAGGGGAACCCTGTCTATCTGTCTACATCCATGTCTATATATCTATATACATCCATGTCTTCCTTATCTATCAACATCCACATCTATAGGTTCATAGGTTGGTGCTAAGATATCAGCCCTAGGGCCTATGCAAGCCTAGCCATAACAATTACCTCGCTATTTCTTCCCAGAGTATTTACTTCCATGGACCCTTGCCTAGCAGGGCGACTGACGTGATCCCTGGGGTGAATTTCCTATCTCCCATCCAATCATCAAGGTTCCTTTTGAAGAGGGACAAAGAGGTGCTCTGCTTGACATGTATGGGCAGTCTATTCCAGAGTCTGGGGAGTCTCTGGATCAGGAACCTATCCCTCCAGCATGTTTTGTTCTTTGTGATGACAAGGTTTAGATCCCTGCAGCATGTGTCTCTGAGGGATTGGGATTTCCTTAAGTGTAGCGTGTCCATCAGCTCTGGGTCTGACATGGCCTTGTATGTTAAGTAGAGATCTCCTCTGAGTAGACGATATGAGACAGAGTATAGGTGGAGGTTTTTTTAGATGGTCAGCATAGGGCATCTGCTTTAGGCCTGTGATTCTTTTAGTGAGGTATTTCTGTGACCTTTCCATTTGTTGCAGATGTCTTGAGAGGTACATACCAAATGGGGCACTGTATTCTATGATGGGTCTAATGAGGGATGAGTACAGTGGGACAATGACCTCCTTTTTTCTGGATGAAAAGCCCTTAGTTATTAGGTGTGCCACATAGAAGGATTTCCTGACTGTTGTGGTGATGTGGTTATCGAAGGTGAGACCACTGTCCACCTGTGTCCCTAAGTGTCTTATCACACTTTCAGTGTTTAGTGTACTGCTACCTATGTGGTAATTTATGGGCACATGTTTTTTCCCAAAGGGGATAACTATACATTTCTTGGCATTGAGCTTGAGCCCATGGTTCTGGCACCAAACATCTGTTTCTGTAAGGCCCTTTTGTAGAATATCCACATCATTTGGGGATTCAATAATGGCTCCCAGTTTGCAGTCATCTGTGAACTTTGTTAGCAAGAGTCCCTTAGTGTTGGCCTGTACTTCAGAGAAGTAGATGCCAAACAAAAGCGGTTTCAAGACTGAACCCTGAGGTACTCCACTTGTCACTTGTCTGGAGCTGGATTTGGAGTCAGCTACTTTTACAGTGTGGGTTCTGTCAATAAGCCAGTTGGCAACCCATCAAGTGATGTAGGGATTAATGCCCAACTTAGTAAGTTTATCTATGATTCCAGAGTGGGAGATGGTGTCGAAGGCCTTGGCGAGGTCCAGATAGGCTGTGTGGACCACCTTACCCTTGTCCATGGCTCTGGAGACTGATTTGAAGAAGTCAATCAGGTTCAGGAGACAAGATTGGCCCTTCACGAACCCAAACTGCATGGGGTCCAGTGTTTGAAGGTTGCCAATGTCTTTGTTTATAAGTTCCATGATAATACGATCCATGGCCTTACAGATCAGGCTCGTCAGACTGATGGGGCGGTAGTTCCCGGGATCCAAGGTGGATCCCCCTTGTGGAGTGGGATAACTGTAGCTGTGTGCCACTCAGTGGGCATGAAGCCTGAGGTGAGGCTATGATTAAACATGACACTTAGGTGAGGTGCCAGTTAATTTTGTAGTTCATGTAGTACATAGCCTGGGATGTCATCTGGTCCCATGGATGCTGCATTCTTAACTTTGGAGAGTGCGTTTTTTACCTGTGTGACCGTTATTACTGGAATTTGGCAATCTTTTGGTAGTAAGATGGGTCCTTTGGGGGTGGGGGGTGAAGTTTACACTGAATCGATCTGCCAGGATATTGGCAATATCCATGGGATTAGTATATTTAATGCCATTCTGTTGTAGCTCAGAGCAGATCTGAGCATTGCCATTTAGATTCTTGACATAGCTATAAAATGCCTTGTGGTTGTCTTTGGAATCTTTGGCAATTTTATTTTCGTAACTAGCTTTGGAGGATTTTATGAGTGATCTCAGCTTCTTACTGAGGCTGGTAAGGGAGTTTTTTCATCCTGGGATTTTCCTCTTTTCTGCAACAGTTTCTTCCTTTTGTTGTAAAGTTTGTTTATGGCAAGGACCACCAGATTGGCTTTCTTTTTTGGAGGACAGAGTCTTGGTTCTATTGGGGATGGTACAATTCATGCACGAGTGGATGTGCTTGTACAGTGCCTTAGTGTAGGCTTCAGCAGTTGAACTTTCAGTTCCCATCTGCATGGGTCTCATGAAGTTTGTCACTTCTGACTTGAGTAGCATGAACTTGGCTTTGGAGAAGTTTTTTACGGAGGTTTCCTTACTGGGGGGTGGGGGTGTGATGTGGATGTCAAGGATGATTAGCTTATGGTCAGACCTGACCAACAAGGGGGGTGACCATAGGTGTGGAGCATCAATTTCCCATGTTGGTAATGACCAGGTCTAGGATATTAGAGCCTGTGGTGGGACTAAGGATTAGTTGATCCAGGGCATTGGAATTTATGAATTCCAAGAACCGTTGGGCAAAGGTGTTGGTACACGAGTAGTTTTCCCAGTTAATGGCAGGGTAGTTGAAATCACCCAGTATTAGGGTGTTTGGTTGTATCTAAATATTTTCCAGTATGCTTAAAAAGGTGTAGTGAGAATCTTGGGGCATGGTAGGGGATCTGTAGCAAGCTACAATTTGGATTACAGTCTTACCTAGTGTCAGTTGCACCTGGAGAATTTCAGACACATTGTGTTGGGCAACTAGCCTGGTGTTGTGTATATCCTTGGTGAATTTGGACATTCTTCCATCTCTAGTGTTTCAATCCTGGTTTGGTGGCCAAAACGTGTGGTAAGAGCTGTAGCCTGGTATTGCAGGGGTGCTTTCTGGAGCCTTGAACAGGTCTCAGTTACTGCACAGATATCGATGTTCTCCATTTTTATGAGTGCCTTGAGAGAGTGCATTTTGAGGTTTAGACTTCTAGCATTAAGTAGCATTACCTTCAGATTTTGCATGCTTGTACCTGTTACAGTGGTGGTTTTGTCCTTTGAACTTTATCTAAAAAAGGCACTATAGGGATGTCAAGAGCCTTAGCCAGTAACCTGAATCACAGGGTGACAGGTGCAGACCATCTCTGGCAAAGTATCATTGTCTGCTGATCATGTCGTCCCAGGCAGACAGATACTGGATCCCCTTTGAATGACACCAGAATCTTAGCCAATTGTTGAAGTCAATCATTTTGTCCTTATACTGTGGTATTATTCTGGGCAAAGGCAGGATGCTACTCAGGGCTAGGGTCATACCTGTCTGGGCCACATGATCCAAGAGCTCTTCCATGTCTGTTTTCATGTAGTCCAGGGAGGTACGTCTCAAGTCATTCACTCCAACATGGACAATGATAGAGTCATATTTGTACTTGTTGTGGAGTGACTTGAGTGCATGCTTTATGTGGCGGATCATGGCACCCGATAGGCAGCTGACTGTAATTTTCTCCTTGTTCAGCCTGGTGAGTGGGATATCAGTGTGCCTGACTATAGGGTCACCTATGACTAAAGTGTTGGGTATGCTGTCTTGCCATAGGGGCTGTTGTTGGGTGGTACACTGGCGTTGTGAGCTATGTGACACTTTGGTTGTGATTGGTGTTTGTGTTTCAGCTTCAGAGGTCCTTGTTGCTTGGGCAGGTTACTGTTAAGGGCCTCCACATATGTGGGTTTAGTGTTGCTATGTGTAGGTGTTCGTGGTGTAGGTTTAGATGGGCTATGTGTTGCTTGAGATGTAGTGCAGGTGTTAACCTTCTCCTCTTGACTGTCTAGCACAATGTTGAGTGGAGAGAGCTTTGCTTCCAGTTTGGCTATGTAATTGCATCTTTCTATCTTCCTTTCTACATCCAGGTCTATCTATCTGCATCTATGTCTATCTATCTGTCTATCTACCTCCATATCTGTTTATCTATCTATATACCTACATCCATGGCCATCTATCTATCTACATCCATGGCTATCTATCTATGTATCTATTCATCCATCAACATCCATGTCTGCCTATCTACCTATCTGCATCCATATCTATCTATCTATCTATCTATCTATCTATCTATCTATCTATCTATCTATCTATCTATCTATCTATCTATCATATGATCATAGGAGGTTACTAGGCTAATGGCCCTGGGGTCCTTACATGCCTAGTCAAGAGTTCATCCCCAAAAAAGAAACCTCAGTCAGTACCTGTTGCTCCTGTCAATGATGGACACAGATGGAACTCCTGGGATAAATTTGTGGTTTCCCATCCATTCGTCAAGATTGCTCTTGAAGAGGATCAGTGACATACTCTTTTTGACATGTATAGGGAGTCTGTTCCAGAGAAGGGACAGCCTCTGGGAGACAAACCTGTCTCTCCAGTAGGTTTTTTTAATGTCACATATTAGATTTAGGCCTTTTGATCAGGTGATGCTTGAGGAGTTATACTTATGTATATGGAGCATCTCTAGTAGGGCAGAGTCTGAGATTGCTTTGTAGGAGAGACATAGATCACCTCTAAGCAATCTGTATGATACCAAGTAGAGTGATAGTGATTTGAGCCTGTCCACATAGGACAGGTGTTGGAGGCCCTGGATTCTCTTTGTGAGGTATTGCTGTTGCCTTTCCAGCTGGTGCAGGTGTTTGGAGATGTACATATCAAATGTGGCATTGTACTCAATTAGTGGACTAATGAGGGAGACGTACAGAGAGGTAATAACCTCCTTTTCTCTGGATGCAATCCCTTTATATATGCAATGAACCAAGTAAAAGGCTTTTTTGACCACTGCAGTTAAATGATGGCCAGATGGGAGATTTTCTCTGGATGCATTCTCTTTATTTATGAGATGAACCAAGTAAAAGACTTTTCTGACCACTGCAGCTAAATGATGGTCAAATGGGAGATTGTTGTCAACCTGCGTACCCAGGTCTCTTACCATAGATTGTGTGCTTAGGGGGTTGCCGTTGATGTCGTAATCATTTGGGGCCTAATTGTTGACAAATGGTATGATAATTTGCGTTTAACTTAAAGCCATGACTTTGGAACCAATCATTTGTTGCTGTGAGACTCTCTTGTAGTATGTTACCATTATTTGGGGTGTCAGTGACATCACCCATCTTACAGTCATCTACAAACTTGGTCAGCCATAGACCTTTTGTCTTTGTCTGGACCTCTGAAAAGTAGATGCCAAACAGTAGGGTTCCCAGGACAGATCCCTGGGGAACACTAATAGTGACAGGTCTACTCTCGGAGGTGGAGGCACATATTTTGACCTTGTGGGTCCTATTGGTGAGCCATTTGGCCATCCACCTGATGAGACAGGGATTTACTCCAAGTTATGTTACATTTTTGATGATGCCTGAGTTGGGGATTGTGTCAAAGGTTTTGGACAAATCAAGGTAAGCTGTATGTACTGACTTTCCCTCATCCAGGGCCTTGGTGACAGTCTCAAAAAAGTCAACCAGGTTCAACAGTCAAGATCTTCCCTTGATGAATCCGAACTGGGTGGAGTCAAGTGCTTCGAGATTGCCTATGTCCTTGTTTATGAGATCCATAATAATACGCTCCATGGCTTTACAGTTCAGACTTGTCAAGCTAATGGGGCAATAGTTTCTAGTGTCACTACGGGCACTATGGGCACCACCTTTGTAAAAGAGGATGACAATGGCAAGTCTCCACTCTGCTGGAATGAAGCATGTACTTACACTGTGGTTGAATAGGATGCTCAGTGGCAAGGCTACTTCTTGCTGGAGGTGGTACAGAATAAACCCTGGGATACTATCCGGTCCCTTGGAAGCGGTGTTCTTTGCCTTGGATAGGGCCTTTTACAGCTGATCTATGGAGATGTGATGTGCGAGACAAGTATTGGGGATGTTGAATGGGGGGGCAGGGAGGTGAAGTTTGAGCTGAACCTATATCTGCTAGCAGGTTGGCTAAGTCAACAGGATCAATGTAAGTGGTACCTGTAAGAACTAATTTGGAACAAATGTGGGATTTGCCATGCAGGTTCCTGATGTAACCCAAGAAGGCTTTGTGGTTACCTTTTACTCCAGAGGCTAGTTTTGATTCATAATTGATGTTGGAGGTTTTCACTAGTGATCTAATTTGTTTGCTGAGGCTAAGAAGGGAGTTTTTCCAATTGGGAATTGGTGCCTTTTACCCCTGACAACAATTTCTTCCTTTTGTTGTAAAGTCTGTTGATAGAGGATGTCCACCAGATAGGTTTGTGTTTCTTTGAGGAGCAGGTTTTAGTTCTGTTGAGTCCATGCAGTTATACAGGTGCTTGTTTACTGCATTGGTGTACTATTCAGCATAGTTGTCTGCATCCTCTGAGTGGGGCGGTGGTGGGAAGCTACTGATATCCTCCCTTAGAAGGTTGTCGTCAGCTTTTGAGAATTTTTTTTGCCTGGTTACAGCTGGGGGGGGGGGTTTGGACAGGATAGAAACTTTCAATGAGACAGACTGATGGTCTGATCTCACCAAAGAACTTATTATGGGGGTGGTGCAGTAGTCACCTATGTTGGTGAGAACCAAGTCATATGATCATAGGAGGTCACTAGGCTATTGGCTCTGAGGCCCTTATAAGCCTAGCCAAGAGTTTAGCCCATGTTTAGAAAATCAGCACCCAATGTCCCTGTCCATCAGGGACATGGGTGGAATCCCAGGGGTATATTTTCTGTTTCTTATCCAGTTATCCAGGTTGTGCTTAAAAAGGAGTAAAGAGGTACTCTGCTTGATGTGGAGAGGGTATCTATGTGGGGGATGGGACGAGCTGGTCTAGTGTGTTAGAACTGATGTCAATGAATCATTAAGTGAATGCATTAGAGCAGGAATAGTTCACCCAGTCTATGGTGGGGTAGTTGAAGTCAACAAGGATCAGGGTATTAGCTGGTACCTTAATGGAGTCAAGTAGGTCCAGCTAGGAAAAGTGGGTGTCCTGAGTCATGGAGGGAGGTCTATAGCTGGCTATAACTTGGATGGGTGCCTCGCCAATTGTCAGTTGCACCTGGAGTAGTTCTAGTGCATCATGCTGGCAAACCAGTCTGGAGGTGTGATTGTCTTTAATGAAGATGGAGACTCCACCAGCCTTAGTCTTCCCAACCTCATTTTGGGGTCAGAATGTGTGGAATGAAGTATAGCCTAGTAAGGGAGGGGTGCTCTCTGTAGCCTTGAACCAAGTTTCCTTGACTGCACAGATGTCGGCATTTTCCAGTGTGAACAACGCCTCCAGTGAATGCATTTTCAGGTTAAGACTCCTAGTGTTAAGCAGCATGACCGTTTGCTTTTTGACAAATTTTTATATTGGAATATTTGTCTTTGGGACATTCCCTAAAAAAGGCACAATGGGGAAGGCAAGAGCCTTGGTCAGAATCTGGAATCCCAGTGGTGACAAGTGGAGGCCATCTCTGGCAAAGCATCGGGGCCTGTCAACCATGTCATCCAGGTAGACAGATACTAGATTCCCCTGGAATGACACCAGAAACTCAGTCAATTGTTGAAGTCAGTTATTTTTGTTTGTTATTGTAGTATCATTCTTGGTGAAGGTAGGATGTTGCTTAGGGCTATGCTCATACCTGTCTGGGACACATACTCTGAAAGCTCAATCATGTTTCTCTTTGTATAGGCCAAGGAAGTATGTCTCAAGTCATTTACACCAACATGGACAATGGCAGAGTCATACTTGTGCCTGTTGTGGAGAGACAAAGTACATGCGTGATGTGGTGGATTCTGGCACCTGACAGACAACTGACCATGTTCTTCTCCTTGTTGAGCCTGGTGAGGGGGACATCAGTGTGTCTCACAACTGATTCACTAGTGACTAGTATGTTGGGTTTATTGTTATGCCTTATTGGCTGTGTTTGAGAGACCATGGTGTGTTGTCTGCTATCTGTGATGTATTTGGTGTTGTGTGTGGAATGTTTTATGAGTGTGTTTTGGAGATCTCTGCTGTTTAGGTAAGTTTTTGTAGAAGACCTCTGCATAGGTGTGTGTGTGTGTGTGTGTTGTGCTTGGCTATGTGATGTGGGTGGTGTGGTGTTTGTGCTGGCAATCTCCTCTTTGTCAGGAGTACTGACTGTGCTGTGAGAGAGCAAGGATTCCAGGTTACTGCTATAGATGCATTTCTTGCAAGAAGAATTATGTGCTAGGAGAAGAGGGCTGTCAGTGAACATCAGCCAGTTGCTACACTGTCTCAGTATTCCCATGTCAACCAGGCTGGCAGGAGAAACTGATGGAAATTGTCCAGGCATAGTGTTCTGAAAGTTGGATGGACTTATGAAGAGAGGGTTTTGATAAGGATTTGTCCATAAGAGTGTACACCACAAAAACCTTCTTAAATGTAAAATAACTGTCCTGAAGCCCAAGTGCTAAAACCAAAAGTAAGAGGCTTAGAATAACAGACAAATTTAATCAGGCTACTAACAAGCAGTAATAAATGCAGCAGAATAAATGCACTTGAACACTTAAGAGCAAGCAGCAAAGCAAAATAAGGTAATAAAGTAGAAAGAACACATTACAGTAAAAACAACTGAATAAAGTGTACTTTTTTATTTTTTTAATTGGAGAGGGAGGAAGGAGAAGATAATTCAAGATTAAGAAACTAAGAGGTTGGCCTTCCCAAATGCTCTCTTTGTACACAGACAAATGAGCTGATGATATGGGACTGGGAGGAGTGTCCAAAATTAAAGAAGCAAGGGGGTAGTCCTTCCCAAATGATCACATTATACTCAGTAGAGTGAGCAAATGAGATGGGACTGGGAGGAGTGTCCCAAATCAAATTTACAGCAGGGCTGGGCAATTCCAAAGACATCAAGTTTAAGAATACAACATCACTTAGTCAGGAGGGTGGGGGAAAGCAAAATCAGAGAGAGACTAGCAATATCAAGCAAATAAATAAATGCAGCTCAGTTTTGTTAACTATCATTGAAACAGATCAAGTGCAAAAAAGTATATTTATATAAGCTTTGTGCATCCAGATGGCTATAGAATCAGTCACAGCCAGGCTACAAGGAGCAGTAATGATAATGACGCAGTCTCACAGAAATGTAACTCATTATACCAGTAGTATAAAAGAAAATCACACCTTGGATAGGATAGCTTCACAGAAAGTAAAGCAACCCCCACTGTGAAACCAGCTGAACAGAATGCAGACAGTGACCAGCAATATCAAGCAAATAAATAAGTGCAGTACAATTTTGTTAACTATTACTAAAACAGAAAAAAATAAAATGCAGACAGAGAAGAGCAATATCAAACTATCTATCTAGTTATCTGTCTACCTATCTGCATCCATTTCTATCAAACTATCTACATCCAATGTATACCTTTCTATCTATCCACATTCATGTCTACCTGTCCACATTCATGTCTACCTATCTACAGTCATGTCTATCTGTCTACATCCATGTCTATCTACATCCATGTCATCTGTCTACTTCCATGACTGCCTATCTACCTGTCTACATCCGTGCCTATCTACATCCATGCCTATCTGTCTGTCTACATCCATATCTATCTATCTACATCTATGTGTGTTTATCTACCTTTCTTTATCCATGTCTATCTATCTTTCTATCTATATCCATGTATATCTATCGACATACATGTCTCTCTATCAACATCCATGTCTATCCATCTATCTGCATCCATGTCTATGTATCTATCTACATCCATGTCTCTCTATCTACATCCGCGTCTATCTACATTCATGTCTATCAATCTATCTACATTCATGTCTATCTATCTATCTACATCCATGTCTATGTATCTATCTACATCCATGTCTCTCTATCTACATCCGCGTCTATCTACATTCATGTCTATCTATCTATCTACATTCATGTCTATCTATCTATCTATCTACATTCATGTCTATCTATCTGTCTATCTACTTATCACTCTCCGTCTATCTATCTGTAAACATTGGAGCACTGAAATTGGCCAGCATTTGATTAACTTCACAGTTTACTTGGCAACTTAATTTGGTGGATAGGAAAGCTGCAACTTTTGTGTGAGACTGATATATTTCCAGGGTTGGGGAACTTTCCTTTCAATCTTGAGCTTGGTATATTTCATCAGTATGGGGACCAAGGGGTTTGCTACCCACATGGTGGGTGCAGGGGAGATTACCCAAACATGCTTTTTTTTATTTGCTTGTTCGGAATTATTCTCAGGGCATGCAGACTGTGCCTATGATTTTTTTTGTTAATTTTTGTTGATCTTTTGACTGCCAACTATTTACAATTTTTATATATTTCAGTCCAGCCGTGGGTAAACATACATATTCATATACATATATGTATACGTATACATATCAGTGTTATTTAGGTGCTCAAGAAGTAAACTTGTTGCATAGAAAAAAGACAGCACAGCTGATTGAAAATCAGCTGATCATACATTAATGGCTTTTTTCTTTGAGAGCTCATGGTACAGTAAGGAAATTGTTCTTTCCCCACTCTGGTTAGTCTTGGAGCTGAAATAAAAATAAGCAGGGGATGTGAGGACTGCGGGGTGGGGTATTATACTCTTGCAAAAATAGTGTTTTCTGAGGGCTTTTTAAAATTATTTTTGTTGCAAGCAGTTCTACTCAATGTTTTCACATTTGGTTTCTTGGGTATTAGACCAAGTGCCATTTATTCATATATGTATGTGTATTTATCTATATAGATAGTTGTAGATATAGATAGTTTACATATATGAGTATTTAACCAATAAGCGCACGCTTCAAAAAATATTAACCTTTTTAGACAGAATGCAAAAATATTGAGAAAAAAATAAAAGACAACACTTTCCTGGGGAGGGGGGGAGGGTGTAATTATATATACCAACTCTGAGATTGCACTACAGCACGGAAGTGGCAAATTCCCAGACCCTGCTATACCATAATCCTGAACGCAGGGCTGATGGTAGGCAGAAAAAAAGAGCATTTGCTCTTATGAGCACTCATAGAGATTACAACCATGTAAATATATATACACATATATAGATACAGATATATAGACAGATAGATCTATTTATCTATCTCTATCTCTCTATATATTTATATATATACCTCTCTATCTAGCTATATCTATCTACATATATATATATATATATATATATATATATATATATATATATATATATATATATATATATATATATATATATATATATATATATATATATATATATATATATATGATTTACTATCATATTTTCGAATGGAACTCTGTCAACTGCACTTTTGTCGAACACGGAAAATAGAAAACAGTAATGTCGAACTCCAAAAGCCAACTTAGAAATAAGTTTTAACATGGGTCGAGATAGGTGTTCACTGCTATTGTCGAACTACAAACCTCTCCCCTATCTTGACCCATGTTAAAACTCATTCCTAGGTTGGCTTTTGGAGTTCGACATTACCGTTTTCGATTTTCCGTGTTCGACAAAAGTGCAGTCGACGGAGTTCCATTCTAAAATATGATAATAAATCATATATATATATATATATATATATATATATATATATATATATACATGGGTCTATATGACTTGGTCAACAGTTCATATGATCGACTGTTTATTTGGTCGACAGTTCATTTGATCGACAAGCATTTGCCCCCTTCCCCAATGTTGTGTGACCCTGGAGTTGATATATATAGTTAGGGGGAAGTGGGGGGCACAGCCCCCCACATTGGGGGGTGTGGGGGGCGAAGCCCACCACCTAAAATGCTTGTCGATCAAATGAACTGTCGACCAAATAAACAGTCGATCATATGAACTGTTGACCAAGTCATATAGACCCATATATATATATATATATATATATATATATATATATATATGTGTGTGTGTGTGTGTGTGTGTGTGTGTGTGTGTGTGTGTGTGTGTCTGTGTATGTGTATATATATATATATATATATATATATATATATATATATATATATATATATATACGGGTCTACTTCAGTAGACTGAAATACCAAAAAGCCAACATTTATAACAGAGACCACATAAACAAAAAGTCAATACCACGAATGTCCACACCACCGACTGTTACTACACTGACATACAGAGCTCTAAAATAGCGAAACCAACACCAAGCAAAGTGATATACTAAACTTCAGTCTTTTAAAGCACTGAGTGAACAGTTACAGGTCCCACATCCTCTCCGTAGTGACTCCCCTTTACTGTTTCACACTTAAGCAAATAAACAAGTTATCAAATAAAACAACCATATGGTGAATTAAACCAATGTTGAGCTAGATATGTGCATGTCTCTCATGTTAAGTTTTGCAGCTGTATACACAAATAACAAACAGCAGTAGCACACATTTAAAAGGAAAAAAATGTACATTTTCTTGCTGAATCCAGTGCATACATTCCTGCTGTCTACAAGACATGACTGATATGGAGTATACAAGTCTGTAAGCATAGCCGGTTTAGAGTACTACAATATGCATTATGCCATGAAATGGTTTAGTCGGTGCAGAGCACAACTAATGAGTAAACAGCTATATTTATTCTGTTTGGTGATGCTGAAGTCAGAAACATGCTGTGCAATTGTGTACTGACTGCTTGGAATGCTATACTAGTGGGAATTGCTGTTTAAACACTTAACAGCTGAGCGGAGCAGTATAATTAGCTGAGTTGGGATTTCTGTATGTTGATGTAGTAACAGTCGGTGTTGTGGATGTTCGTAGTATTGACTTTTCGTTTATGTGGCCTCGGTGTTATAAATGTCAGATTTTTGGTATTTCAGTTTACTGAAGTAGACCCATATATATCACCTCATCACGAAGGGTTTCACATCTAGATCAAGAGAGGTAATCGTGCCCCTTTATTCATCCCTCATCAGGCCCATCATAGAATACAATGCCCCTTTTGGGATGTACCTTACCCGGCACCTGCAGCAATTAGAAAGACCCCAAAAGTATCTCACCAAGAGGATCAAGAGTCTCAAATAGATGCCATATGCTGCTCGGTTAAAAAAACTCCAGCTCTACTCAGTTGCATACCGCCTACTTCAAGGTGATCTATGTCTGACATACAAAGCTATGTCAAATCCAGAATTGATGGACATGCTCCATCTCAGTAAATCTAAATTCCTTAGAGCCACACGCTCGAGGGACTTGAACCTCAGCACAGAAATAAATAGAACTTGCTGGAGGGACAGGTTCATAACCCAGCGGCTCCCTTCACTCTGGAATAGAATTCCAGTTCATGTGAGGCAGAGCACCTCACTGAATCTCTTCAAGAAGAATCTCGATAGGTGGATGGGGGATCGTAGGTTTGTCCCAGGGATTACTCCAGTGTCACTATTAGACAGAAGCACAGTAAACTAAACCTTAAAAAGGGCACAGTATACTCAAATCAAGGGGTGGTGTAAGCCATACAGAATTGGGCTAGGCTTATAATTGCCCCAGGGCAGATAGCCTAGTATGAACCTATGAACCTATATACAAAATCTTCAGCATCATCTTATTCATCATCAACCTCCTTTTTCCTATTTTCTGCATGGGATCTGGGTGCCATGCCAGCTGTCACCATCTCTCTCTTGATTCAGTGCTATTCTCCTACTTTCTTTGACAGTCATGCCTAATTGTCACAGGTCTTCTTTTACACAATCCAGCCATTTCTTTTCTAGATGTCATAATTTCCTCTCATCTTCTTTGCCAGATTGTCTTCTGCTTTCCTGAATCACCATAATCTGTTCTGTTTTACCTTCTCTGCAACTGGAGCTGTTTGGGTTTCTGCTCTGATGTTAACCTGTTCCAATATTTTCCTTTCTATCTCAGTGTTCATCTTCTTTTGATTTTGCTGCTATTACCACTGTCTTATCTGTACTCAGCTTCATCCCATGTGCCTTCAGTCTTGCATTCCATTGCCCTATGTTACTGAAGTTCTTGCTCAGAGGCTGGATATAATAAAACATCAGCTATGATCAGCTGAATCTGTTGATCTATCCCCTCCAACATGTTTGCTAATGTAGTCCATCACCAATATGAATTGTAGTAGGATCAGAGCTGAACCTTGATGCACACACACTCCCACTGGGAACCCCTTGTGAGACCTAAGACTGTTCGCATTTCAGTTATTGCATCCTTGTACATTGTCTGCACTAACTTTACCAATGTTTTTGGGATTTTGGAGCATAACAGGACTGCCCAAATCAGCTTTCATGGGATCTTGTCACATGCTTTCTCCAAGTCTAGGAATGCCCAGTTGGACTCTTCCTTCCTCTTTAGCTTCTTTGAAACTATTTGCCTCACTGCAAATGTTGGGTCAGTTGTGCTGCATCCTGATCTAAATCCAAACTGCTCATCTCCCATCATGCTTTCTACTACTCTGTTTATTCATTTATTAATCACCCTCTCTAGAACTTTCATTCAGTGTGACAGGAGTGTCATACCACTATACTGACAAGGGTTCTGAATATTCCCTTTGTTCTTGTAGACTGGCATAGTATGCTTATTTTTCAGTCATATGGGATATGTTTTTCTCTCCATACTGCTATGAGCACCCTCAGAAGCCATCTCTCCCCTAGCTCATCTGACATCTTGATCATATCAGCTGTGACCTTATCTGAACCTACTGCTTTCCCTGACTTCATTTTCCTAAGTGCTGCTCTTACTTCTTCTAGGGTGGGCTCTTCCTCTTCTTTCATCATAGGCTGCATGTGAGGCAGTACAGCTTCTGTGGGATTTTCTTCCTTCCATTTACGTTTGATGTCCTGCAGACTGGTCAGCAGGTTGTTGCTGGCATCCCTTACTGAATAATTATATTCTTTATCTTTTTGCCTTGGATCCTGATAGTTTCTTTATGTCATCTGCCAAGTCAATTTCCAGAAAATAGTATTCTGCCTCTGATGTCTTCTTCTTTGCTATTTCAGTTCCTCTCTTAGTCTTTTTGCTAGCCAACTTTTATTCCTTCTTAGCCTGGTCTGTCTTTTCTATCTCCCAATTTTTCCCGCATTCCTCCTTTCTTATGATGACTTTCTAGAGTTCAGCTTTCCTTATTTCTGCTTTCTGCCACCAGCGTTCCTTATGTACCTTATTTCCATACCTGACCCTGCCAGATATCTGTTCTGTAGTTCTGCCACATGCTGTTTTAAGGCTCTAACATTCTTCATCTCCTTCTCCTCCTATTTCCAGTTCTTCCCCAGGTACTAGAGCCTTGAGTAATTCCTTGAACTGTTGTACTTACTCTCCAGTCAACCTCCAGGTCTCCAGCCTGGCCTCTATTGACCTTAGACCCTTATCTGACCACTGATTGCAACTGATTGTGACTGTCAATGGTTTAAGCTGTGGGATGACTGTTTTACTGGGGATGACTTTGCAATGGCTGATTCTATCCCAGTGCCCTTTCCTACTAATAGGAAGTCTACCCGAGTTGCATGTAGACCACTTTTGTATGTTATCTCATGACTGTCTCTCTTGCTGAACTATGATATCCACCTTCAAGCCATTTGCCATATAGAAGTCTAGAATGGCCTCTCCTTCTTCATTCCTATTGCCCCATCCATGTGGACCCAGGCAATATCTTGTTCTTTCTGTCCGGATATGTCCATTCATATCACCCATTATGAACACTACTTCTTGTTGTCCTGCTTTGTCTAGTAGGTCCAGCAACTGCTGTCTGAATGTACTCTATTGGTCACTGTCACAGCCCTGCTTTGGGTATAGGCTAAAGTCATGAATACTGGCCTGTCTATACACTAGGGTCTGATTGCCAAGAGTCTGTTATTAATTGTGATGGCATTCCTCACTGTTTTCTGAAGCCACTCCCTCACCACAGTTCACCAAGCCAAATGCCTTTGCTGCACTGCCCTTACATCTGGTCTCCTGGATACAGGGAATGTACAGCTTCCTCCTTACCATCTTATCATCCACTTCCAAGTAAACTTACATTAAGTGTAGCAATATTTAGTTCATGTTTGGCAGGTTGAGTGGTTTTATGTCCAGCTTTTGCTCAACAGAGCTATCCAGAGTAACACAAGCTGGATAACTCGACAGCGGCCGGCCAGTAGCTTATTGACCAAGGCTGCTGGGCTTTATGGAGGGCACACACTGGCCAACAGTGGCACATACACCTCTCCCATCATTAATTTTATATATATATATATATATATATATATATATATATATATATATATATTGACATTGTTGTATAAAACCATATAGTGTAACTATTTTTTTTCAGAAGCGTGAAGTTGCAGTCTATGCAAGAACACACTATATTACGTGAGTGTGTGACCAATGTCATTTACATGAGTCTGTGTAATACTTGTACTGCTTTTTATATTGTAAAAACTAGACGTAAATTATCAGACCATATTAAGCAGCACAACACTGCCATTAGGAAGCGTGATTTCAGTAATGCATTAGGAAAGCATGTTTCTCACTGCTCTGGTTTTGGTTTGTTTAAATGCTTTGTTCTTGAACAGGTGGACACATTAGTTGGTGATATTGATACTTACCTTGAAATGTGCAAACTTAAATGGCAGCTCCTACTGAATGCAGATGCTGCACCTGGTATAAATGATAACCTAAACATAAAATGTGAGTTGAGATGGAACAGTTAACCACACCTTCTCTGACAGCTTTTCTTACATTGCATGGATTACTTACTGTACAGTTTGTTTCTTTTATTGTCTTACACTTAGTAATTAATTGGGCAGGTTTACATTGAAATACAATAAGGTCGAGATCTTTTCTTCATTTTATCTATTGTCAGATGAAGTCCAGATACTAAATAAAGGACAAAAGCGCTAAGTTACCTTGGTCTAACAAGTTATCTTCAATACATATATATATATATATATATATATATATATATATAAACATATCTATATATATATATATATATATATATATATATATATATATGTATATATATATATATATATATATATATATATATATATATATATATACATAAAACATATATATATATATATATATATATATATGAAATGTATGTGCATGCATGTGTATAGCAAATCTGTTTTTATATATATATATATATATATATATATATATATACATATATATAGATAGACACACACTTTATGCACACACCCAAGTGTGTATATTTATCTAAATATATCTGAATTATATGAGTGTGTGTGTGTGTGTGTGTGTGTGTGTGTGTGTGTGTGTGTGTGTGTGTGTGTGTGTGTGTTTGTGTCTACTTGTGAATATCAAAACCCCATATCAGTGAATCCCATTTCATCGAGATGACAATATCAAATCTTTATTTAAGCAAAACCTTAAACCAGCGAAAACATTCACCGGGAAACTAACCACTTGGCCATCCTGGGGGTATTTACCCTTTTCCCCTCTATAGTGTGATCTTGTAGTTGGGATATATATTCACGGGGTGTGGGTGGCAAAGCACCCCACATCAGGGGATGTGGGGGCAAAGTCCCCCACTTTGGTGGGCTTTAATCTCTTTGTTGTGTGAATGTTGCCCTGGTGGCCAAGTGGATAGTTTCCCACTGAGTGTTTACACTAGTTTACGATTTTGCTTACATGAGGATTTCATATTGTCGTCTCAATGAAATGGGATTCGCTTATATGGGGTTTTGATATTCTATAGTAGACCCATATATATACATATATATATATATATATATATATATATATATATATATATATATATATATATATATATATATATATATATATATATATATATATATATACATACATACATACATATACATATACGTGTGTGTGTGTTGTACTTTTTATCTGTGAAACATTTTATCTGCAAATCTAAAACACATTTTATCTAAACACACATGACCAAATCATATTTGATAGAAGGCTGTGTAACGTTACAGTAAATGTCTGCTGGTGTATTTTTTGATCATATAAATTACAATGCAAATTAGTGCGTATCAGTATTTTTGACATTGTTAATTCCCACTGTTATGTTTTCTTTGTCTCTATAAGTTTCTCTTTATGCACCTTTAGGGACTGACTGTTTTTTCTTTTCCACTTTCTTTCTAGTTGTGCAACTGGAGAGTTAGAATATGCAATTAAGGTGTTGTGCGTGTTTGTGTGTGTGTGTGTGTGTGTGTGTGTGTGTGTGTGTGTGTGTGTGTGTGTGTGTGTGTGTGTGTGTGTGTGTGTGTGCTTGCTCCCATTCAGAGAAGGAAGTATTAGAGAAATATTCGCTGTATGGGAAGTTTTAGATGTAATGTGATTTGATTAATTCTGTTTTAGATAAAATCTGCATCAAATGATTTGTGATGAAATGTCTTTTAGATAAATCCTTATAAACTCATACATATATATGTATGTTATATTTATATATAGATACAGATATCTAGATACATTTATGTATATATCAAGATGTATCTAAATATATATATATATATATATATGTATATAAAAACATATATAGATATATGTATATATATCTACATCTATATATGTGTGGATCTACTTGAAAACATCAACTTACCAGAACGTCGACGTTCACAACAGTGAGAACACAATGTTGAAACTTCAGAAAGCCGAACTCTCGGAACGTTGCAAGTTAACTCTGGGAAAATAACTACTGGGCCAGCATGGTGACTTTTGCCCTGTCCTCCACTGTAGTGCAATCTTGGAGATGGTATATTTAGTTAGTAGGGGATGTGCTGGGGCTTGAAGCCCCCCACGTTGATGGGTTTCAGTTGATTCCATTCGTATTTAAGTTGTTAGTGGTCCAGTGATTAGTTTGCCGGAGTTATGTCTATAGACAGATATGCACAGATTTAATTGTAAATAGTCTGAATTGTTTACTCTAGTTTCCTTTTGACTATCAAGCCATCCTTGGAAAATGGATAGATAACTCCTTCTCCTTTGACCATCATGTTGGTCAGGAAACACTTCTGTCTAGCACAGCTGATCACTAAGTGTACTTCCTCTAAGTTCAAAAAAATCCTGACTCCTCTATGTTCCACACTGATCAGGCACATAGTACAATACAATGACCCACTTTTGTGTTTATCTTACTTACAGTATCAAACAGTTAGAGGGTTCCTAAAAGATCCTGATGAAAAAGATTATGAGACTAAAGGATATGAGTTATCAAGAGAGGGTGGAGGTCTTGTCCTTATTCAGTGTCCCACAGACACTTCACATGTTAGTTGTGCCTTGCCTTACAGGCCATTAGGGTTCCAGCACTCAAAGACCTCTTTCCACAATTCAAAAAGTTCTACAAACACTAGAACCAGAGATCTGAACCTGCTTCTGCAAAAAAAAAAAGATTCATCATGCAGTGATTACTCCTGTGTAATAAACTTCATTTCAGGCAATGTGAAGCACTATCTTTCATTTCAGGCACTGTGAAGCACTTTCTTTAAGAAGGACTTAAACAGTTAGATGGGTATTCATAAATTCACCCCAAGTATGACTGCCTTAATGCTTCTTGAAAAAAGAGGGAAGGTCTAAGGCTGGGCACTGGCAAGGCATAAATGTCCACATAGTCAAGTTGCCTTGTACATTCTATGTTTCTGTGAGTCTTTCCTCCCTATCAGCCCATTCCTTCCTCAGTTCAAAAGTGTGTGCACACTGGGAGCAATCTTATCAACCACATGGGGGATCATGTTTTTTGCTTTAAGCCCTAACATTTCATCATGAATGACCAGCTGACTTTCCTGGGGGGAATGCATTGAGCATAAGATAGAACTGTCACTCATGAGTGAGCTAAATGTGCAGATGACCCAACCCCTGGGAATTAATACCACCATAAATTCTTTGGGCTTCACTAAAGAATGCCTACAGGGTATGCATTCCCAGACACATGACAGATGGTCACCTATCCTGGGAAGAGATGTAAGCTCAACTCCTTCCCTTGTCTCTAGTTTCCAGTTTACTTCTCCAGTTAGACCCAGTGAACTGGATCATCACTTTTAATGTATCTCTTCACACCATAAAAACTACTTTCAGTCTTCAGTTTTGATGCAGAAGTATATAGTATTGTCAATTACATAAAATGGAACATTGATTTGCTAAGTTGTGTGTACATAGTTCAGCTGTAGCTATTGTTATTTTAGCGTATACAGATGGGCACTGTGAGCAAACATTTCAAGTAGCATTTTGCAAACTCAGTACATGAGAGACCTCAGCAGCAAGAATCTTCTAGAATAATGGTATATTTTCAGTGTCCTTACTCAACTTTAAAACATTCAGAAACTCATATTACTGTTTGGTAAACTGATTAGACTGGTTTGTGAATTTTGTACATGCACTCATACAGGATGAAATGAAAAATTTAATGTGACGGCTCATGATTTTGTCTATTAATGAAGTGTTTCCAGTTCATAGAGATTGTATTTTACAGGCAAATGAGTCTATGTGGTGAATAATGTTATTTAATTATTTATTAATTTGGTTTTATAATAATTAACAAGGTGGGTGAGTTGGTCACATGACAATCTCAGTTACAGCCTAAAGGCCAAAGGCCAAAAAATGACTTACAGACAAATAGCACACCTGTAGTTATTTACAAGAAAGTGTGTATGTGTACACATCAACAGTTTTAGTGAATATAAGATAGTGTATGTACAAATATAAATTAATGAATAATAGATATGTAAAAAAACAATTAGGGTACTAGTGAAAGCATCATTAACTTTAATGGGCATTATGTAACATTTTAAGTATAATTGTAGACAGAGAAAAAAATAAGAGTAGAGTAATCAAAAAATAATGAGCATAAACAATTTCTATGTAAAAAATTGTATAACATTATAAAGTATATCACCTTTCAAAGTATAGCAGGACACATTAAACGAGGAAATAGACAGTTATGAATATTTATATTTTATTTAGTTATCATATTTGTTTATGGGAAAAGTCCAAGTAAGAACAGGATCCCCTTTCAGAGGAAGCCCAGGGAGAAAAGCTCCAAATGATACATTTTATAGAATTTTACCTAGTATAAAAAAATATATATTTTACAAGTGTATACATAGTCTAGTGAATAAAGACATTTTGCAAAAGTTTATACATTGTGTAGAAAAGTCATTCAATAGTATTTTGAAAATTCTGCATAGTAATGGAGTTGGATTCTCACATTTAAGGGAATTGACTAGGCTTAAAATGGTCTACAAGGGTAGCTACTTGCCTATTAACCTGTCATCACAATTCAGTATTAAGATGTAAACTTCAGTGAACCAGTAGCATTGTAGTAAACAGTTTCATAAAGGCATAAAAGTAGCATCCTTTTATGCTTTATTTTTTTTTTTTTTTTATAATTATTTGCTAGTCAGCATCTGGTGTAGCAGACTAACGACTGATTAAAAAGAGAAGCACTAGAACTATTTGAAAATGGGAAGCAGGAGTCAGAGGGGAAAGAAGATTCTATATGTAAATGTAAGCAGGATGAAGTGAGGGGGAAAGTGGGGTTCATAGTCAGGGTGAGTGGGTGAGAGTATGGAGAAAAAAGGTTGTGAAAAAAGAGAGGAGAGGGGAGTAGCGTAAGGGTAGGAAGAAGTGTGGAATTATGGTTTAGTCTAGGGGTTCTTAGACAGGGTTACTGCATGGACAAAGCAGAGACTCTGCAGGTGTGACTTTAGTTTCTGTTTAAAAAGTATGAGATGTTATACTACTTTGAGAGAGAACGGTATGGTTTTTCCCTGCTTTGGTGTCATAGTTTGAGAAGAGAATGTCACCAGCCATATTGTTGGATTTAATTATGTCGAGGAGCAGCATTTGGGTTAAGTGAAGGGATCTATTTAATTTGTACAGCTGGAATGGAGTTGACACAGGTGGACAGTTTGTAGATTTAGAGATGCGATTGTGAGTAGTCACAAGTTAGATAGAAGTAAGATAGTAAGTAGGATTGATCGAGACAGTTTAGTTCTTTAAGTGCTAGGCAGTGATGGAATTTTTGTGTGTGATTTACTGCAAACATTGTTACTTTGTGATAACATTGTATGAGCTTTGAGAGCTGAGAGACTTGCAAGTTAGTAAAAATAGGAGATGGGTAGAAAAATGCTGGGAGTAGTATTTTCTAGTTTGGCCACGGAGGAAACTTTGACTTTATATAGGGAACCAAATTCATGAGTTTTCTTTACTGTATGTTAGACGTGGTAGTCAGATTTTAAGCTATTGTCAGTGTAGACGTCAAGTAGCTTAGTATGTGGGATGATTTCAGTTTTAGTGTTATTCGCTCAGAGAACATCAAAGGACATACTTTTGTATAAACACTATTGACAGCTTTCATAAGCTAGTATGACCAAGTGCTCATTCTTCTGTCCTGGTTAATGATTTTGAAAATCAATGTTTGCGCATACTACACGATCTTAGTAAAAGGTTAAATAGAGCGCGCTTCGTTTTATAGAGATGAATGTGTAAGCATGCAAGAAAAGTCGAGGATAGATCTGTTTATTGGTTCAGGCCATTCATCTAATTTTTTTTTTAATACCTCACAGTGGAGAGTAGCAGACAGCATCCATATTGCAATATATACTATACTCTCATAAAATCTGACCATCTTGTGGAGCATATTGCTAATACAGTGAACTCATAGACTAAGTCAGAATTGACTTGTCTGGAAGAATGCCACGATTTCCATTGTAATACTCAGTCATTTATAATTCTGTTCAGTCTCTAGTAATGAAAGGTATCAATGTATTTTGTGGACATTTTTACCATGTACCATAACGTTCATGTACTGAGAAGTAGTTTGTTATGGTTTAATCATTAGAAAAGAACATGGAAAGGCTCAAGGCTTAGGATGCATTGTCATTTACATTTCACAATGACATGAAATCATTGGGATAACTTTGGCTACCCACTGATCAGCTTAGCAATGACTGACTTCCCAACCACACCACCCTTCTCTCATCACTGCTGCTGCCCAAAGTGTCATTGCCTGCCTTCCTGTTCACATTGGTTTGCTATGCATATCTTCTTTCAGTGTTTTGCCGCACAGGTACCTATTCCATGATAAAAGCAGTGTAAAACTGGCATTTTAGTAGTGAGCCATTCATGCATTATGTTTGCAGTTTTGTGAAGTTCACCTGTCCAATCAAGAAGAGACAAGCCAGGATGCAGCACTTATCAAATAAGAAACCACTTGTGTCACAAACCCATGCTCTCTAAATAAGGTCTGCCCTTCCGATTCTCCAAGCAAATGCTCAGTAAAGTCAGCTAATGATCTAATTAATTTCAGAGCAATTCACATGCCACCTAGAAAACACCACACTGCCCACACCAACAGTATATGCCAACCTCAGTATATTCCATTTCCAGCTTCAACAGATTAATTCTATCTGATATTGAAAAAGGTCAACTAACAGTAGACATTTGCCTAATCTCGTGTAGAGCCATTGAACCAGTTGATCACATAATTGTCATTTCCAAATTTGTTGTCTTATGGTTATCTACTGATGTAATTCAGTGGTTCTATGATTGCCTAATAAACAGAAAGTTTATACTTATTACTAGCAATACTTGCACTGAAACTTGCATACTTTGTAAGGATCTTCACCATGACCCAGTCCTAGTTTTTTTTTTTTTAATTTTAACACTTTCATTAATGATTTACCCTAGAGTTTACCATAGTTCCCTTTTTTAATGTACACAAGTGAGAGTTTCATAGATATTCAAAGCTATTTAGTCTTATGATCATTTACACCTTGCAAGTAATTTCCCACATACTGCACCCCTTTTCTCCAGGAGGACTATACCAGTTAATCCCAGAGTTAACAATATATTAGGGGTGGTGGTCTTATCTCCTGCATAGATCAGTATGCATCCTACAATACTCATGGAGAGTTTCTCTGCTTTCTTGCTGAGACTGCACATTTATATTTGCAAATGCAGATAAAATAATTTTTATATCAACAATGAGAAGACACATCCCAAAACTGGTGTAGGGAGGAAAATCCCCCTTCCAAATACCTGTTAACCCCAACCTTGTCCTTAACCCTAACCCTAGATCTTACCTTAGAAAAAAACTTTCTATTATTGTACCACTATTCAGAAAAATTAGGGATTAGTGTTTCAAAACTGTTTGGCATAAAGATCACATTCTTTTGCAAGCTTTTGTAGTTTCTTTATTCCAGATTTGTGGTAAAATGAATGTTTGAAAATGTGTTTTGCTTACCCTATGATATTACATGTGGGGGCTTTGAACTTCATACCCCCAACACAAGATGTTTCAACCACCAACCCCACTAACCTATATAAGAGTAACTCCACAGATATACTATGAAGGCAGAAAGTATAAATCCCAGTATCAGTGCATGACTGCCAGTATACTATCAGACAATGCACAAAAAGTTCTATTAGTGGTAAGATCTATGCATTTAAAGAATCTAGTACTTATATCATCCTGAAGAAGTGAAAGATAAAATGGCAGTTGTGAGTGACAACTCAGTCCTGGAAGGATTCTTCTTAATAGAGCATTTCTATATTACTAATGACATGAAAACAAAATAGAGGTATACTTAGGCCTACTCTTAAAAAAAAAAGCTCCTTCCATCCAGGTGAGCAAGAAAGACAAGCTAGACCAGGAGAGAATTTAAGGATGTCCATCCAACTACCTAGGTATACCTAGAAGGTGGCAAATTGGGCTACTCTGTTTAACATGTAGTGGAAGTTTCTTCCAGAGGTGAGAGATATGATGGGATATGAATCTAACACTCCAGTGTGTGTCTTACTTATCTGCTGACTAAGGTTTAGTACTGTTACTGTAAATGTGAGATGCCATTTAATCTAGGAAAGAATAGGAGATCAAAGAGTATTTGATCTTGTAGGTCTTGCTAGATTGAAATGCACAGCTTCATGAAGTCCTCTTAGCACCTACCATACTAAGTGAAAAAAACATGTGCAGCTAGTAAGCTTATTACAGAATTATTGTAATTTTACATCTGGGGAAACATCAGAAGGGAAAAAAGTGTGAATTACATATAACAAATATAAAGTCTATATCTAAATTGAAACAAGTAATATAGTTCAATGTCCTTAATGTTGACATCTGTTTAGTGAACAGAATTTGGTCAACTAAACAAATGGAAGACAGATGTGTGAGATGAGATCTCTGTACTACTAATGTTGGATAATGTGGCCTTTCCTTGGTATTTTGCAAGCATAGAGTTAGAATATAAATTTAGCAGGCTGCGTGGGTCATGCAGACCCCAAATGAGGAGTGCAGTGGGAATTACTCTCCTACAAAAAAACAATCCCCGGGATTCAGTAAGGTTCTGTGCAGGAACAGCTTATTCCTGCATGGAAACGACCATTTAAGAGCAGCACGGCAGTGTGCCATGCATAGTAATGAAGGCGCGCTACCTCTGCTCATAAACAGAAATGGAGCATGGACGAGTGCAGGGGGTGTGTCTGAAAGCAGAGCTCTCACAATACACATGCTCCTGTACTCAATAGTTGCCATTCATCAATTACACTAAGCGAGAACACTCATAGGTGGTTGCATACTTCCCAGCTGTACAGATCTTCGCAGAATGTCCAGACTTTTTGCCCATACAGTTGGCCTATACCCCATTTGTCCTGGAAAATCACTGGGATGATGTCAGGATTTAAGTAATTAAATAATGGAATACATTTGAGTTTCCGACACCAAATCCATCAGAAACATTATATTAAAACAAATCCTGTTACTCTAGCAACTTACCTAAGTTTATAAGAGCAATATTTAAAATATGTCCCTAGTTGTACCTCATTTTGTCAAGCTTTGTCCAGATATTTTACATGAAGAGGTTGAGAGGTATAGGGGGTTGCTAGGATGTCTGCCAAATGTGCAGATGCTTGCAGGAATCCACAGCAATAAGTGTAATCTGTCACCTCCAAGAGAAATAACAGTAGAGACTTTTTTTATTAAACAGATTAAATTTAACCGTAGGTACGTGGGTTTGCCCATTGCTTAGCTATGCATACTGTAGCTTAAATAGCACAAGAAGATAAATAGCAAGATACATTCAGTTGAAAGAGTACTGCAATAGTGTAGTGGTCAGAGCATTTGCTTTGTGAGCAGTCATTCCTGGTTTGATCCTCAATGTAGTAAATTCTATTTTCCATGTGAAAGCAATATATGAACTTTTTTTGCTGTATAACCTACTAAATAACATATATTTGTGAACTGGAGTACTGCATTAAGTGCAGATGTGAGGTAACATTGTAATAATGTGGTAAAATCCACAGATAAACACAAGTGCCTCATACAGTATATGTACACATGAATCAGAGATACTAAACAAAGTTATAATGTGTAATGAATGATAAACCCATGCCATACAACAAATAGTGTAAAAATGTATAAAGTGTCCAAATCTACCACTTTCTCAAGACCCATGTTTAATTTCTGTCTAAATTAGTGTGGGGTAGGTGGGAGCAAGGACTTTTAAGCAGTAGTAAGCGAGTTAAAGACTGTTTGTGCAGGGGTAAGCAATGCGCACACAGGTTAAGCAATTTTGAAGCTAACTCTGTAAGCATATTTAACCAGAAGTTATCATTGCTTACCGTCGCACAAACCCACTTACAACTGCTTAAAAGTGCCTTAATCACTCTGTATCCAACAGCCCCTTTTCTGCCCAGCAACAAAATAAACAGGCATTGCAGGTCTTGAACCAAGGATCCTGTACACTATAGTCACAGCAGTTAACCAGTAAGCCATCACAGATGTACATAAAACTGAGGTATACCCAAACAGATCTTCACTATAGCAAAATTACAATTTACATGTGAAAGGAATCTATAAACAGTTTCATGTTGTATAACGGGTCTACCTGAAAATACCGACATGCCAAAACACCAACAACTAGATAACCGACACCACAAAACCAAAAGTTCAAAAACACGAAACATCACATGCCCGACAAACCACAATTCCGACAATCAACAAAACAATAAAATACCTTTTCCATAAAACACACACACAACACAAGCACACCAAAAACCTTACAAACCTACACTAAACCTTACATACACAACTATCTATGCACTAACCTTAATCCAAACCCTAACCCTAAGGTCCGTCACTATCGCACACTCACCTAACCTGCACCCTAACCCTAACTCACTTAACCCGCCCTAACCCTAAAGTCTGTTACTATCACACACTTACCTTACCCGCACCCTAACCCTAACTCATTTAACCCACCTCTAACCTTAAAGTCTGTCACTATTGCACACTTACCTTACCCACACCCTGACCCTAATGTCCATCACTATCACACACTTAACATGTCGGTTTTCTCAGCATCGGGATTTTCAATCATCAGTCATCTCCATTGTCAATCTTCCAGTGTCGGTTATCTCGTTGTCGGCATTGTCAGCGTTCGGTGTTTTCAGGTAGCCCCTGTATAACCTACTACATAACATATATATGTGAAATGAAGTACTGCATTAAGTCCAGATGTGAGGTGTCATTGTAACAAAGTGGTGAAATCCCCCAATAAACACAAGTACCCCATACAATGTACGTACACATGAATCACGGATACTAAACAAAATAGTGTGCAGATTTAAAAATAAGCAACGCTAATCATTGCACACCTCTGCTTACTAGGTGTAAGCAATGCGTATCCCACCTAAATCGATTTGCCCATTGGTATACCCCTTTAAGCAATGCCAACCTTAAGTAAGCAGATTTGCCCATAGCTTAGCATTTTAAAAACTGTCCAATCATGGCAAAGTGTGGGAAATCAGCCCTATTTAAACTCCATAGGCAGGAGTACCTCTCATAACTGGCTGCAGCTTCCTCCTGTAGGCAGTATGGCTGGTGTCGGAGAAGGATCTCGCTTCCAAGCACAGCGCTGGGGCATCCAGGAGTTCAAGGTCATGGCAGAACTCCTGGTAAAAGACCAAGAAGAGAGACTGCTGCAGGGCCAGTATCAGGGTTCCCGATATAAAGCAGAAGCCTGGGACCGTCTCACCTGTGACCTCACCAGTGTCACTGGCATCCCCTCGAACTGGTGAGCAGGTCAGGCATCACTATGCTGACCTGAAATAGAGGAAGAGGGAGCTCTTGGATCAGAGGATCCAAGAAGATAGGCAGGGGGTGATGTCCCAGCCATGTGTAAGTATCATTCTACTACCTGTTTAATAATTGCCAGCTCATGTATATCATGGATAGGTATGGCTAAATATTCCTCTTATGTCTTTGACAGTGGCAGCAGAGTGGGCTGTGAATCAGGAAACCCATGCCTTTAGGCTGCAGAGGCTGTGTCATGAGGCAGGTTAGTAATAATCTTGCATGTACTGTCATAATAAATACATCTAAAAGTAGTAGAAAGTTAATTGCCAGTATAAAACCTGTATTATTTAAGGCAAGTACTGAATACACCAGACAATATGGCAGGAAGAGTCTCATATAGGTTGTATGTAAATAAAAGGGTAACAGCCTGGCAATAAAGGTCTTACTCATGGACTGCTAGTGTTTACTCTGGTATCATATGGTAATGTAGTGCTGCATTCTCTTAATAGTACTGTTGTATTAAGCACTGTTACCCACACTGTGCTACATAAATAAAATGTGTAGGAATGTCTGTATAGGACTGTTGTAATCACAAGGTCATATTGTACAACTGAGAGAGACTTAGACAGAAAACAGTGAAAAAGTACACAGCATAATCCAAATAGCATACTCAACTGAGATGTTAAACTGTTGTATTTTTAGCACACACAGCCATGGTTCGAATCCTGGGAGTGGTAGTAAGCTGTATGCAAAAGCATACCCCTCAACTGTACAGATATTGTCAGAAAGTTCAGATAATTGGCTTAATTTTCCTGCCTGTCACCCTGTCTCCCTGGCAGATCAGTGGGATGATCCCAGAAGTATAGGCAGCAAATAATGACATACAACTGATTGTCAGACATCATAACCATCAGAAATATATCTATAAGAACAAACCTGTCACTCTAGCAACTCACCAAAATGTTATGAGAGTAATATGCAAAGTATGTCCCATCTCAACCCACATGTTGTGAAGCTATGTCCAGAGTGTGTGCAGTAACAGAGTGAGACGTATGTGCATAATAATAATGTGGAATCTGGTAATATGTGTGGCAACATTCAGATAGTGTTAACAAACATTCCCTCTACAGGTCTATCAGATAAAAAAACTGTGCCTGAAAATAAAAGGTTGAAATCCTGGACTGGTACTGTTTACTCTGGTATTGTAAGGCATTGTTAGTGTTGCAGTTGCTCTGAATAATAAGGTATTACTCATCACTGTCATCCACACTGTGCTACATAATAAAATTGTCTAGAAAACCCTGTATAAGAGTGCTGTAATTACAAGGTCAGATTGTAAAACCACAGGAGACTTATAGACAGAAATCAGAGAAGAAATGCACAGCAATATCTAAAATAGCACACTCAACTGTGATGCACACTGTTTTATTTTTAGCAGACACAGTCATGGTTCGAATCCTGAGAGTGGTAGTAAGCTGTATGCAGAATCATACCCCTCAACTGTACAGATTTGTCCAGAATGTCCAGAAAATTGGCCCATATCCACTGCCTGTCACCCTGTCCCCCTGGCAAATCAGTGTGATGATCTCTAACATTTAGGCAGCATTTAATGACATATAACTGACTGTCAGATCTGTAAATATTCTGAAAATGTATATGAAAACAAACCTGTCATTGTAGCAACTCACCAAAGGTTTATGAGGGCAATTGTCAAAATATGTCCCAGTTTCACCTGCGTGTTGTCAAGACTTGCCCAGTGTGTGCAATAAGAGATTGAGAGGTATGTGCATAACATCAACCTAGTATCTGGGAATATGCGTAGAAACAGTCAGGTAGTGTTAACAAACAATACCTCCACAGATATACCAGGTAAGAGGTATATACTTCAGGTAAAACAGAGTTCACGTATATAGTATGTCTACAAACATACCACTGTCCAAACTAAGGCCATAGGGTAGTGTAATAATACCTGTAAGGTACAGATTACAGCAGTGACTAAGAAAGTATTGAGAACTACAGGGATATACAAGTTGTTAATTGACATCTTTCTCTCCCCCTACCATATCTGCAACAATAATCTAAATACACAACTCAATGGGTATGTGTACGATTAAATCTACTGTTGGGACATATGTCCTATTGTTTGATAAATATTGAAATTTGTTTCTAAGCATGTGCCATGTTGTAATACTCCCACATTAGTGGCATGCTGTGATCAATGTACCTGCATGCTGTTGTAATGACCACTGTGGTTCCATATATGTATGTGTTCTATTTGCTATGCAGCTGTTCCATATTTGGTATTATGGATTAATAGAGATATCTATGCATGCTTGTTATACCTAATCCTGGAATGTGTTGACTATTACTACCCCCACATATGTTTTAAAATTCAAACACCATAGCACATTTGGGAAGGCCGGTCCCAGTGGACCCTCCTCTCCCACCTCATCTGGCCATGGCACCAGGCATCAGCACATCTGGGGCCCACCCCAGGACCTCCTCATCTACTGGTCCTGCACCACCTTCATGTGGAACCACCTCAGGGGATGGGTTCGCCCCCCCCGGGAGTGGGTGTGGACAGGAAACCGTCACACGTCGTCAGGTCCAGGGTCTGGTGCATAGCGAGCAGGGAGTTCGGAGATCAGCTATGCCAGCT
This sequence comes from Protopterus annectens, assembly GCF_019279795.1. Lineage (NCBI taxonomy): Eukaryota > Metazoa > Chordata > Ceratodontiformes > Protopteridae > Protopterus > Protopterus annectens. Next base: position 1,335,973,139 of record NC_056726.1, read on the forward strand.
TGAGGGCCCCGTGGTACATCTAGAGGGTCAGCCTGCCCCTCCTACCCAGCCCCCAGCACAGCCACCTTTGGGGTCGTGAAGGTGTAGTGGTGACTGCCCATGGGTGGGGACCTCAGTCCCACTGTTTCCATTCGGGGGTTCTTGGGCTTCCACCTCTCAAATACCCCTTCCCATCAAAGGTGTTTACCCCCCATATGTGTCATATACTGCGCCTGTATGCTGTCTTGTCTGTCATCCTACTCAACCTACCTCCCCAAATATACCTCCTGTCCCTCCCAACATCCCACTCTCACCTTAAAACAAAAAAAAGGGAATTTGTTCCCCCCAAAAAAATCTCTACCCATACATAGCTGTCCATTTCACATACGTGTCCACCGGACATATGTAATCTGATATAATTGACTTCACAACATATTATTGTTGTCCTCACCCCTCTCTCAGGGGTATGAGTGTCCAAATCTACCTCCAAATCAATGTATATGCACAGCTGTTGCTAAAGAAGAAATGGGCAGCTATGGACCTTCCCTACACCCGTCCTGCACACCCCTAGCTATTTTCCCTACAGTCTTCTTTGTCCCCCTTTTCACCACTTTCCTATCAACCCTTTCTCTTTTCTTTTAAAGAAATTAGCACAGGGGTAAGTGGAAGTAAGCACTTTAAGCAGCAGTAAACATATTTAATCCTGTGTGTCTGGGGGTAAGCAATGCCTTCACAGGATAAGCAATTTAGAGG
>NC_056726.1:1335978870-1335981370 GCF_019279795.1 Protopterus annectens
GTAAGTAATTTTAATAAATGATGACTTATGTAAAACCAGCAGTTAATTGAAGTAAATAATGTTATGTGCACAAGTGAAGTTCAGTTAATTAAAACAACATAACAAATAAAGGAACTATATGTTATGAAAAAAGTCCCAAAAAGCAGATAGTTAAGTTATATGCATTGTAAAAAAACAAATTTTACTGTAGCATTTCACAAAAAAACAGTAACACAAAATCTACTTTAATGTCTGACCTGTCTAATCTGCAAAGCCATAGAAAGACTTATAAGGACACATGAAACTTCCAAACAGTAATCCAACAATCTTTCATTTTCTTGAAACAAAGTACAGTAATTATGCTTACACTGCCTAGGGTAAGTAATAGTACGTGCCCTACTATAGACATTGCAGAATATTTAATCATAGTGGCAACTTTTGAATATCACTTTAAAAAGACACATTTTGTTTGGAGCAATTAAGGTATATCCATTTTATCTTTCCATAAGCATTTCCATGCATTAACTTATTTAAAACAATGTATAAAATGTTGATGATGTTGCTGTAGTTACCTGAGTTATTTTCCAAAATGTATGTTCATAGGTTCATACTAAGCTAGCTGCCCTTGCGAGCTATTTTAAGCTTAGCCAATTATTCCTTGTGAAACTCAAACCCTGCACCTTGTGTTTGTAAAGCAAACACCTTAACCATTAGACCACCCTCCCAACCCCATGTAAGATGTGAATACGATTTAGTCCATAAATCTTCTAGGTGGATGTGGTTAACTAGAATGGATAAGTATGAGAATAATGAGAAATTATAGGAAAATAAACCACAATGATGAGGAGAGATTATTTTTTCTTTTTTCAGGTTGACCGGATGTCATCATAACATTGGTTTAGGTTATCTGGATATATTTTTGAGAAGAAATATTACAGTAAGCCACACATACCTTTCATGCGTGATAGTGGCAGGAAAGAATGTTGGCTATCAGAGAAACCAGATTTTCAATTTTTTGTTAGTAATCATTGTCATAATAATGATGTAATTTATTGGCAAATTTTGGGGATAGGTCATTGAGAACAACATTCACAAAGTTATCCCAGACACACAGTTCTGTTCAGCAGCACATGGATTCTACACTATTCAATAATGAAAGACAGACGTGCGAGGGAAAACTAATGTATCACAGAATAATCTCTGTTAAGTTTCAAAGCAGCTTGTTTTGAATCGAGCATCATTGTTGTGTTTTCTTTTGACTAGACATTAAGCATACAGTTAACAGAAGTATACGGAAGTGCAGTAGTGTCAGCAGTGCCCAGATGGTAGTGAGGCAATACACATAAAGTAAACAGCGGGGTGAACAGAGATTTGTGAAGTAAAATCGGTACTTCCTGGTAAAAGCGGAGCAGTTATAAGGTTCATTACTGAAGAATTGCAGTCTTCGGTCTGGGGGTAGTCTATACAGGTGAGTGCATGGTGGCTGCTGTCAGCAGCCCTTCTACAGTGGACAGTGGTAAGTGTACTAGGTGGTACACACCATGTGTTTGTATATAACACACACAGAAGCTTTGGTGTTGATACAATACACAGAGAATACTGTACACATGGATGTATGTACCCGTGCAAGGAACCCATTGTAGCCTATGCAATTCCACCAAGACAGAATAGGCACAATAACACATTGGGAAATAAGCAGTCTGCTAGTTTAATGTCATTGATGATGGTACTGACAGGGTATATGTCCCCTTCCCCAATGTAGTGGCAACAGTGGGACTAGAACCCCTACCTAGGTATGTAGTGTTAATGATGTGTGTGGCTTTAATTCCACACACCATACAGCTTTTAGGATGAGGTGTGTTCCAGGTTACATGTTATGTGAAGAACATCCCCCAGCCTGTACAGTAAGGTAATGGGGGATGTACTGGTTGTTTATGGACAATACATAGTGTGACATACTGTCATATACACATTGACAAACACATAACAGTCAGGCACACATCTAAGAGACCTGGGCTTATCAGTGCTAACTACCTTGTCAGTGTGTCCATTTTGTTACAGATAAGTTGCACACAGCACATGCATAACTGGGCTGGATAGTGTTATCAGTTACCTATATGGTTGGTGGTGACAGTGGTCCCCATACAGTGGAACATGAGACATGCACCGGGGGTACCATGGTGTAAAGACAGTATACCCACCACTCAAACCCCACAGTGGATATTGTACGCACTGAAACCTATGATAACACTCTGACATACCCACCATCATACATTGACCAGGACTGCAATGCAACCCCTTGTCTATCCCAAGAGTGCTACTACAGGGAAATGCATCTAATGCACAAGTCACAGGCGTAGTAGAGTGATGCATTGTCATGGCTCTTCTATAGTCAGCAACATCACTATCCCTAATACTGTGTGGCAAGGCATATTGTATTAGGGGAATGTGACCTCAGAATGCTGTACCCTACAAATATACACACATGCACACATACACACACTTGCCAGAACTCAGTGGG
>NC_056726.1:1335986370-1336081370 GCF_019279795.1 Protopterus annectens
TCAGATATAACCAGCAAGGGGTTGACTTCCAGTGTGGAACAGCAGCCATCCATGTTGGTGATGACCAATTTGAATTGCAGTTTTGCCCATTGTTAGTTGCATTGGATAATTCCTGAAGCATCATGCTGTGCCACTAACCTGGAGGTGTGGGTATCCTTGATGAATATGGATACTCCCCCACCTTTTGTATTTTGGTCTGGGTTCTGTGGCCGAAATGTATGGTATGAGTTGTAGCCTGGTAGTGCTGGGGTGCTCTCTGTAGCCTTAAACCAGGTTTCTGTTACTGCACATATATCAATTTTCTCCATACTGAGGAGTGCCTCGAGTGCGTGCATTTTGAGGTTTAGATTTCTGGCATTGAGTAGTATTACCCTCAGATTTTTGTTACTTGTGCTATTTACGGCGGTGGGTTTGTCTTTTGAGCCTTACCTAACAAAGGCAATATGGGGGTGGCAAGAGCCTTGGCCAGTATTCAAAAGCCTAAGGGTGACAGGTGCAAGCTGTCTCTAGTGAAGCAGCGTGGTTTGTCGAGCATGTCATCCCAGGCAGAGAGACACTGGATCCCCTTTGAATGACACCAGAAACTTAGCCAATTGTTGAAATTGATAATTTTTTCTTTATACCGTGGTATCATTCTTGGTGAGGGCAGGATTCTACTCAGGGTCAGGGCCATACAGGCCTGGGCTACATGATTAGAGAGCTCTTCCATGTCTCTTTTCATGTAGTTCAGGGAGATACAGCTCAGGTCATTCACACCAACATGGACAATGACAGAGTCGTATTTGTACTTCACTGGAGTGACCTGAGTGCTTGTGTTATGTGGTGGATCCTGGAACCTGACAGGCAGCTAACAGTAACCTTCTCCTTATTCAGCCTAGTGAGTGGGATGTCAGTGTGCATGACTATAGAGTCACCTATTACAAGTATGTTGGATATATTATTTTGACTTGAGGGCGGTGATTGCGTGGCACACTGGTTTTGTGAAGTATGTGTTTCATTGTTTGTGTTGGGGGGTGGAGGTTGCTTGGATGTCTGCTTTGGAGGGCTCTGTTGCTTTTGCAGATTTTTATTTAGAACCTCCAAGTATGTTTTCTTGTATTTACTTGTGTTTTTTACCGGTGCTGGTTTAATGGGTCTATGTGAGACTGGTGGTGTGATGCCAGTATTAACCTTCTCCTCTTGACTGTCTGATCCAGTCTTGGGTTGAGAGAGCTTAGCCTCCAGATTGGCTGTATAATTGCATCAATTGCATGTATTAGTGTTTGGTGGTAGGAGGAGAGGGTTGTCTGTTTACATGAGGCAGTTGTTACATTGCCTCAAAATGCCCAGATTCACCAGTTGGACTGGAGAGTACACCTGAAACTGCCCTTTGGACATGCCTGGATAGGTACAGTAAACTGTTTTACTAAATGGCTGGTAAGGTCGAATAAAGAGCCTTGTCCTTCTGTAGTGCTACAGTTTATAAGTGCTTGCTATGAGTTTTGAGCAAGTGTCGGGCTGAGAAATGAATGACTTGAGTGCGTAAGTTGAAAGTTTTTCTAGTTCCAAGGGAAAAATTGAAGAGGAGACTTTGTGGAGCCGGGAATAGTTATACCCTAGCTAACCGGCACTGCCGAGCGTGCAAAACCGGGCAAATGCAGTTTTTATAGCAGGGAAATGAAAGAGATAGAAATTAGCCCAAAATGGCCAATAAACTACTACTTTCTGACCTGAAACCACTCCTCCAGGGACAGATAGGCTGCTCAAAGCTCCCCTATCTGACATGTAAACAGAGAAACTTCCTTCTAGCCAAGTAAGGTATGGGCAAACACAGAGATCTGTAACACAGCCCTGAATTCAGCACTAACCTGAAAACTGAATATATTACACATATATGTTAACATATATCTAGAACATGTAGTGGAGTCATACCTCTGCACCTATAGTCCCAACCCCTTAGTGCAAGGGGATGTCATGTACATATTGAGGGTATAAATTAAACTGTTGCTACTGTAACAGGGGTTGTCTTAACAGAAACGTTGTGTGTGGGAAGTCACATCTGATATTGACATGTACGCCATCAGTTACTGACAGACATCCTAAGATCATCATTGTACAGTACTACAGATATCACAGTAATGGTCTTGTGGAATACAGCAGAGATATGACCAATAAATTTGGACAGCCTGACACACTCTGGTCAGTCCAGATGTAAACATAGAATCCCGTACTGCAAGAAGTGTGGACAAAGCCTTTCAAAGAGGATGTTAACAGCCATGTAAACGGATATACCACATGGATATATCACATGAAACAAGTAATCTCTGTGGTATCCCCTTAGTCTCAAAACAACCCACTAAAGTGTAGTGAGTCCAAAATAAACAATGTAAGAAACTTCTGTGTGGAAGATTTTCAGTCCATATATTTCTAGTTAATCACTGTATATTAATCAGATCAGACAATAGTAGTATAAGTAGCGAACATAAACTCGTCAAGTCAAAACAAAACAAAAAGTAATAATAGATAAGACTTAATAAAGGATTTTCGACTGGAAACAGACTGCCTGCCTTGCTTGGATTACTTTTGAATACTTAGTAATGCTGTACAATTATATATTTTCTATTATTACTTTTTGTTTTGTTTTGTTTTGACGTAAGACGAGTTTACGTTCGCTACTTATACTACTATTGTCTGATCTGATTAATATACAGTGATTAACTAGAAATATATGGACTGAAAATCTTCCACACAGAGAAGTTTCTTACACTGTTTTGGATATATCACATAAAAACTGGAATACATATGCTCACACAGTTTATGCATTCACACACTCCTGTTTGTCCTGACACATGATAACTGGAGGAGCAGAGGTCACAAGCCCACATACTATCCACTAGTTAGTGACATACATCTGTACAGCATCTCACTGCTTTGTCAGAAATCCACAACAGTTATGGTGCCCCAGCAGCAGTACATCTGACAAATATCTGGACATAACATCAGACTGGGTAAGTACACTGAGCTGCTTGGCATGTCACAAAGCACTGTGCAAACTACAGGCAGACTGCCTACATTTCTTATGGGGGAATACACATGTACCTGCAAATATAGCAGGCTCTACAGGCATGTAACAGCGTGGACTAACAGACACCTGTGTGAAAGCGCATACCCACCAATCTGAACACAGCCACATATGGTAAGTGTGCTTAATATTATAGTATATGGACTGTCTGATCAACACCATCCTCATATGTGCCACTCACACACTAACCCTACATATACTGGGCCAATACACAGTGTATTCGGATGCCTGACTGTGGTATGGGACATGTGTGGGTTTGGCCCTACAAACATGTAAGCCAATAGGGTACCATACACTGGAGCAGCATGCAACATCAGATCGAACAGGACCAAGAACAATGACATCTACCACAGTCTGTACTCAGGCCAAGGTACATATTTTCAATACACACTCTGTCGACAATCATCATAAGTACACAGGCCTCATTACTGCACACACTACAATAGAATGTCCAGGTTTTGTCCTCAAATATAACCCCTACTATACATAACATGTCTAGCAGTCTGCTATCTCACTGGCTTGTTATCAGGTATGATGTCAATAAATAATGATGTACTGAACATATGCACCTCTTACTGCATGACATATGTACAAAGGTTGATGGAGTTGTGGCTGGAGGCACAAACACAGGGCCAATATTGACATGTTGCTGTGATAACCTCATACATTCACTGTTGTAACAGGGTTTGTTGTGACATATGTCTTCTGAGGGATATGAAGTCAGTAACTCTCATAGCTGTCACCATGTACTGATTGCAATCCTCAGACTATGCTACTGCATTTCTAAAGATAGGTCATCTGTGAGTAACACAACACATGTAAGACTCCAAACACTGGCCAGTCTGCAGATAGCCCTACAGGTGGGAGTTTCCTCAACTACATAACACTGTCATGATAGGTATTAAATCATGTAGACCAGCCATATCCACACAAACCCTGTTAAACCAACATTACTTCAAATGTAGAAGAGCAAGACTTACATTCTGTACTCATGTCTGGAACATCCCCTCCTGTTTCATGGCCTTTCTCCACAGTGTATGTTGTAAGAGGTATATCCCACTACCCTCTGTGATGCTGTTTGCCAAACACTCACATGAAGTCCTGCTCACAGTGAATGAAAAGGGACAACACCCACATGATATTCCTAGGTATAGGAATGTGTTTCCATGCAATTGGCTATGTGAATGTTACCACAGCTGTTCCACATGCAATCAGCTAGAGTAGGACTGCAATTCATGCAGAGGCCATCAGCTGATCATGAGCATCACTTACAAAACACAAGCAGCTGCCTAAGCAAAGCAGGTGTACTTCTCCTCATCCACCAAAGGGGGAGTGAGAGAGACAGACAGAGACAAAGTAAGAAAGGAAGGGGGTAGGAGTGTAAAAGCTAAGCATGTTTGTGTCACACACTTACCAGTATGAGGTTTCAAACCCCTGCCTGACTATGCATTGCTATTACATTTCTATGCAGTTATTGCATGCGCCACAAAGCTTACATGATGAAGAGCTGTCCAACGGTATATTTGAAGGTGAGTGACATCAGCAACAGTGATAGAGGAGGGATAAGGTAGATGTAGTACATGTGCCTGTCCACAAAAGCAGGTGCCAAGGAAGACACAACCACACTCTGTCAGGGATTCACACACATTATCACAGTTGGCAGGGTCAGGATTAGAATTCCTAACTAGTTTGCTACACTACAGTATTACTCAGGTATTACATGCACCATAGAGGTTATCAGGCTGATATTTGGGCAAAGGTTATGTCAAGGTGACTGACATCAGAAGGCATGCTTCAGTAGGACAATGAGAGGTGTAGTGAATGTGAATGGCTTCCAAATCATTAATCTACACACACACACACACACACACACACACACACACACACACACACACACACACACACACACACACACACACACACACACACACACGTTTGCCAGTACTGACATCCATGGGTTCATTGCATTACAGGTGTGTAGTGGTTGACTGTGCCAGAAGGCTGTACAAGGCTAGTCAAAAGGTATACCTTGGCATCAGGCCACATGACAATGGGCTGCAGTGTGGCTCAATGGTGTAGTCTCTGGATTGGCCCTCACAGGTGAGTATTGTATTTACCATCCACTCATCTGGGTTCCTACTGTGGGTGGCCAGTGCTGTGCAATGCTTTCCATGTATGTGTTCTGTATTCCATAACATGGACGATGTCTTGGATGTGCACATGTCCCACATGCATGTTCTGTGACATGTGGAGGTGTACCTGGGGTGTCTGGGGCATGTTGTGTAGACAGATTATTATAATCAGATGTGGCATTCCTGACCTCATGTGGTGAGAACTGGCAATGGAACTCAAGTTGATCCTGCACCTACATTGACAGCATGATACAGGTATTCACTGGTGTTAGTGGTATCTGTCCATACAGGGCATGTGTATAAGGTATGGTATGTCCTTTGTGGGTTACATTTGCTGACTCTACAGTTGTTGCAGGTGCCCAGTGGGGAACATAGCAAAGGACCACTGTATGCAATTATTTGCTTATTGTAGGGATGGAACAGGGTGCCATGTCCTCTGTAGTCCACTGCAGTTATACAATGGTTACTATGTGTGGGCAATATGCAGGGAACTACCAAGATAGTGGTTGTTGCCTAGCCAAGTGTGTTTGAGTATGAGACATGGGTGGAGTGTGTTATCTGGGTAATATAAGGGGTTTACCTTTACATCGTCGATCCCAATATGGGCGAAATGGCTTCCGCGAATACCGATGTCCGAACGTCTCCAAAGTCGAATTCCACATAAGTGAATGGCAAAACCTCACCTCTTTTTGACCCATGGTAACGCTGGTGTGGAGGTGTGGCACGGCCGGTAATGCCAAAATTCGACATTTTTTCGACATTTGAGAAGTTTTGCGGTTTCATGGAAACGGTTCAATTAAGTGCCCAGTCGATCATGTGTGATCGACGATATGAAGGTAAACCAGTACAAGGGTTTCCTATATTGTTCCCCAGTCCATAATGTCACATGTAGGGGTATGGATTGTCTACACCAGCCTCTCTGCTGTTTGACATCTGTTGTCCTTGTAAGGTGGACATTGTGACATATAATAGGTCCTCCATATAAGAAATTTGCAAAAACCCACCCCCCAATGAATCCTATTATTACACAATCACAGCTACCTCCACACAGGATACTGATGACAAACACACACACACACACACACACACACACACACACACACACACACACACACACACACACACACACACACACACACACACACACACACACACACACACACACACACACACACACACACAGAGTTTCACAGTTGCCATGTCTGGAATAGCACACGCCATGGAGCTTACAGGGCTATGTCTTCACCAAAGGTGTATTTCAAGGTGAATGACATCAGCAGGCTTGCCAAAGTAGGGCAATGGAAAGTGTAGTGACTGTGAATGGCCTCAAAAGCATTGATCCCTAAACACACACACACACACACACACACACACACACACACACACACACACACACACACACACAAACAAACACACACACACACTTTCATAGTTGCCATGTCTGGGATTAAAACTCCTACCTAATTAGTACATCACACCACAGCCTTACACAGTTATAACATACACCATGGAGCTTACAGGGCTACTCATTCCCCAAGGGTGTATTTCAAGGTGAATGACATCAGCAGGCTTGCCAAACTAGGACAATGGGGAGTGCAGTGTGTGTGTGAATGGGCCATACACCATTCGTCTGGGAGTACACACACAGCACTCAGTCACACACAGGTTTACATTTAACAGGAACGTGTATACAACTGCTAGAGGAATAATGACTTGTACAATCATGTTACACATTTATCACAAGCACCAAAGACACTATAGTGCTGAGGGATACCAGACGCAAATGTCTACAGTGATTGGCATTTGCACATCATGTGGTTTTAACCAATTGGATGTGTGCTGGGTGGGACAAGCCTCATGATGGGAAGCTCTTTGTCACTCTCTTCCACACATCTATGTATGTGTAAGTTTGGCCTATTATAGTGCATTGTCCTTGGATATATGTGTGTATTCCTATCCGATGTGTGTGCAAAGCATGACTGGTGTGCAGTGTGGAGTGTGTGCACAAACATCTGCGACTGTCAGATATGTATAGTCCACTGTTGTTGCCAGACATGGGCTTCATTTTAAGTGTGGGAGCATGCCCAGTATGACCTTTCAGTATTTTGTTGTCAGACATGGGCTTCGTTTCTCTAAGTGTAGGAGCATGCCCAGTATGCCCTTCTGTATTGAATGTGTGAATCCATTCCAGGTAGGTTGTACTCCAGTGCAGGCTTTTGTGTTTTACACCAACAGCTAGCAACCCGTTTCTGCAGGATATCTGTAGATTGGTTGACAATAGGGGGTCACAATTGGCAAATGATAGTGGGTTACTGTAAGTAATTGCATATGTGCTGCTTCTGCTGCATAGTTTTGGTGTTAGCAGAGATATTCAGACATATGTACTGTTTCACACTGTGATGTTTTATGTCATCAACTACTGACAGGTATACATATTTGCTTGTAGTAATTTCTTGGGGAACACAGGATGAATGAAGCTGTGCCCAGTATTGTGGTCTGTAGCCTACATATTCTTGCACAATCATGCCATTCTGGAGGGGGAGCTGCAGACTCTTGCTGATGGGTTTGCGTAAATGGTTCAGCACCTTGGTACTGTGGTGGCCGAGGATCCCATGCTTGTACATCCATCGATGTGACAGTATGGCCATATCCTGCTGTGACTATAGCTCACAGTTGTAAAGATTCACACAGGTTACCCAGAGGCAGGGCTCATATTTCTAGTCATTACCCCTTCACATTGTGGTTTACGAGCAGGTTTGTAGCCACCCATTCCCTTGTTTGCAGGTAGGGATAGTATGTGCACACAGCTGAGTTTCAGACTTCACACACTCCATGGCGTCCATGCTTCTACCCTGCCACTGTTATTCTATCCTCTTCCGAACATTATGCAAACATTATCTGATAACTATCCCTATAGTTATCACTTCATTCCAGCAGTATTTAGGGGTTGGTCCACAGTTCATGCAGTAGGATATGGTGGACATACTACTGGGGTTTGTCAACATGGCCTTACATTTGGGTTCTGTGGACTATGTTACATTGTTATTTTGTAGTCCGTGAGATAACATACATTGGCAGTACGGGTGAGACACAGACCTTTGACAGAGGACTGTAGGGCATTTGGTAGTGAGGCAGGCCATCTGTAGTAGGCCAGTGCATTATGTCACTCCTACAGTCCCAGGCTGCAAGCCACTATATTCCCCTGGGGTGATAGAAGAATGTAGGGCATTTGGTAGTGATGCAGGCCATCTGTAGTAGGCCAGTGCATTGTGTCACTCCTACAGTCCCAGGGTGAAAGCCACTATATTCCCCAGTGGTGACAGGGTAGGTGTGCAAGGTGTTAATGTCAATAGTTTCTGTCCTCAGCTAGGGACACATTTTCATAGGACACATCTTCAGCATGCTGCATTTTGTGGCTATTCCCATACAGAGGTGGGGGTCATACTGCACTCATTCCCAACAGCAGGGATAAGACCTGTGAGGTACCTGTGGCTGATGATGGGGTGAGCTGGGTGCATGTGTGCTATGGAAGCTACTTGCAGCTGACTCACAGATATATGCAGGGCATTCCACTTATGATGGCTTGTGCAGGGACATCAGCAATTTCTCCATACTTCATCCCTGTGCCTTTTGTGGTCTGCCAGTGTTTGGCCAGATGACATCAGTATTCCATACTACACAGCCAACTAATGTGCTGCTAACCTGTATGTACTTTGTTATTTCCAAAAGGAATAACTATGCACTTTTTGGCATATAGCTTGAGGCCATGAATTTGCCACCAGGTATCCGTCTCAGTGAGACCCTTTTGCAGGATGTCTGTGTCAGCCGGTGAGTCAGTTATAGCCCCTACTTTGCAGTCATCTGCAAACTTGGTCAGCAATAGTCCTCCTGTGCTTGTCTGTACCTCTGAGAAATATATGCCGAACAGGAGGAGTCCTAGGACTGAGCCCGGGGGAACACCACTTGTAACCGGTTTAGAGTCAGACCTAGCTCCCACAACTCTCACCATGTGGGCTCTGCCTGTGAGCCAAATGGCAACCCATCTTGTGACATAGGGGTTTATGTTCAGGCTGGTGAGCTTGTCTATAATACTAGAATGGGGATGGTGTTGAAGGCCTTTGCGGGGTCTAGGTAGGCTGTGTGTACCACCTTTCCCTTGTCTATAGCCTTGGTAACTGTGTCAAAAAAGTCCACCAGGTTTAGGAGGCATGATCTGCCCTTAACAAAGCTGAGCTGGGTAGGGTCCAGTGTTTGGAGGTTCCCAATGTCTCTGTTAAGGAGTTCCATGATGATGCACTCCATAGCCTTGCAGACCAAGCTAGTCAGGCTTATAAGGCAATAGTTTCCGGGGTCTGTTGTGGCTCCACCTTTGTGGAGCAGAATAACTGTTGCTGTGCACCACTCTATGGGTACGTAGTCTGTGGAGAGGTTGAGTTTAAACAGTGTGTTTAGGTGAGGGGTTAATTCGTCTTTGAGCTTGTGTAGGATGCACTCTTGGACACTGACCAGTCCCATTGATGCTGTTTTTTTGGCTTTGGAGAGGGCTATTTTAACTTGAGTGTCTGTGATTTCAGGGGCTGTACATTATTCTGGTATGGTTATGGGCCCTTTTGGGGGTGAGAGGGGGGTGAAGTTTGCACTGAACCTGTCTGCCAGGATGTTGGCAATATCGGTTGGTTCAGTGTATTTTGTGCCATTCTGCACTAACTCTGAGCAGATCTGAGCATTGCCACTTAGATTCTTGACATAGCTAAAGAATGCCTTGTGGTTATCTTTGGAGTCCTTGGCAAGTTTCTTTCAAAGCTCGCCTTGGACGATTTTATGAGGGATCATAGTTTCTTGCTGATACTGATCAGGAATGTCTTCCCTTCTTGGGATTTTTCTCTTTTCTGTATTAGTTTCTTCCTTCTATTGTATAACTTGTTTATGGCAGGGGTCCACCAGACTGTTTTTCTTTTCTTGGAGGAGTGAGTTTTTGGTTTTGCTTGGGATATCATGATCCATGCATTCTTGTAGGTGCCCGTCAAATGCATTAGTAAATGATTTTGTAGCTTGGTCAGCATTATCCTTTACATGGGGCCTTTGAAACATTCCACCTCCATCTTAAGTAACGTGAAGTTTGCTTTTAAAACGTTTTTCATGGTGGTTTCCTTGTCTGGGGGTGGGGGCAGAATGTGGATATCCAAAGTGATTTATTTATGGTCAGATCTAACCAGCAAGGGGTTGACCTCCAGTGTGGAACACCAGTCATCCATGTTGGTGATGACCAGGATAATTCCTGAAGCATCATGCTGTGCCACTAACCTGGAGGTGTGGGTATCCTTGATGAATATGGATACTCCCCCACCTTTTGTATTTCGGTCTGGGTTCTGTGGCCAAAATGTATGGTATGAGTTGTAGCCTGGTAGTGCTGGGGTGCTGTCTGTAGCCTTAAACCAGGTTTCTGTTACTGCACATATATCGATTTTCTCCATACTGAGGAGTGCCTCGAGTGCGTTCATTTTGAGGTTTAGACTTCTGGCATTGAGTAGTATTACCCTCAGATTTTTGTTACTTGTGCTATTTACGGCGGTGGGTTTGTCTTTTGAGCCTTACCTAACAAAGGCAATATGGGGGTGGCAAGAGCCTTGGCCAGTATTCAAAAGCCTAAGGGTGACAGGTGCAAGCTGTCTCTAGTGAAGCAGCGTGGTTTGTCGAGCATGTCATCCCAGGCAGAGAGACACTGGATCCCCTTTGAATGACACCAGAAACTTAGCCAATTGTTGAAATTGATAATTTTTTCTTTATACCGTGGTATCATTCTTGGTGAGGGCAGGATTCTACTCAGGGTCAGGGCCATACAGGCCTGGGCTACATGATTAGAGAGCTCTTCCATGTCTCTTTTCATGTAGTTCAGGGAGGTACAGCTCAGGTCATTCACACCAACATGGACAATGACAGAGTCGTATTTGTACTTCACTGGAGTGACCTGAGTGCTTGTGTTATGTGGTGGATCCTGGAACCTGACAGGCAGCTAACAGTAACCTTCTCCTTATTCAGCCTAGTGAGTGGGATGTCAGTGTGCATGACTATAGAGTCACCTATTACAAGTATGTTGGATATATTATTTTGACTTGAGGGCGGTGATTGCGTGGCACACTGGTTTTGTGAAGTATGTGTTTCATTGTTTGTGTTGGGGGGTGGAGGTTGCTTGGATGTCTGCTTTGGAGGGCTCTGTTGCTTTTGCAGATTTTTATTTAGAACCTCCAAGTATGTTTTCTTGTATTTACTTGTGTTTTACCGATGCTGGTTTAATGGGTCTATGTGAGACTGGTGGTGTGATGCCAGTATTAACCTTCTCCTCTTGACTGTCTGATCCAGTCTTGGGTTGAGAGAGCTTAGCGTCCAGTTTGGCTGTATAATTGCATCAATTGCATGTATTAGTGTTTGGTGGTAGGAGGAGAGGGTTGTCTGTTTACACGAGGCAGTTGTTACATTGCCTCAAAATGCCCAGATTCACCAGTTGGACTGGAGAGTACACCTGAAACTGCCCTTTGGACATGCCTGGATAGGTACAGTAAACTGTTTTACTGAATGGCTGGTAAGGTCGAATAGAGAGCCTTGTCCTTCTGTAGTGCTACAGTTTATAAGTGCTTGCTATGAGTTTTGAGCAAGTATTGGGCTGAGAAATGAATGGCTTGAGTGCATAAGTTGAAAGTTTTTCTAGTTCCAAGGGAAAAATTGAAGAGGAGACTTTGTGGAGCCGGGAATAGTTATACCCTAGCTAACCGGCACTGCCGAGCGTGCAAAACCGGGCAAATGCAGTTTTTATAGCAGGGAAATGAAAGAGATAGAAATTAGCCTGATACAGGTATTCACTGGTGTTAGTGGCATCTCTCCATACAGGGCATGTGTATAAGGTATGGTATGTCCTTTGTGGGTTACATTTGCTGACTCTACAGTTAGCTAGGGACACATTTGCATAGGACACATCTTCAGCATGCTGCATTTTGTGGCTATTCCCATACAGAGGTGGGGGTCATACTGCACTCATTCCCAACAGCAGGGATAAGACCTGTGAGGTACCTGTGGCTGATGATGGGGTGAGCTGGGTGCATGTGTGCTATGGAAGCTACTTGCAGCTGACTCACAGATATATGCAGGGCATTCCACTTATGATGGCTTGTGCAGGGACATCAGCAATTTCTCCATACTTCATCCCTGTGCCTTTTGTGGTCTGCCAGTGTTTGGCCAGATGACATCAGTATTCCATACTACACAGCCAACTAATGTGCTGCTAACCTGTATGTACAATTCCAAAGGTGTGTCCATTTGACAGTAACATTTTATACACTCTCTGTCTAGGGTACTTCCTCCTGTGTACTGTTTGTATGTCTGGGCCCACATTTATGCCATGTCCATCTTTCAGATGGTGACAGATACTACATTCAAACAATTAGTATGGATTACTGCTGGAATGTGTCTTGCTGGGATACATTGTGTTTGGCACTGCAGTTGTGAGAACTTGGTCCTGTCATCAACAGTACTGGCCATTGGCCACCAGGACACAGCCCACCATGCCTACATGCTGACCACTTTCACACAATATACAACACACACCAACCTAACACATAGAGCCCTGCATACTGTACATGTGCTATAATCTATCCTGCTACTTTAGTCAGCTCAGATAATCTGTGCTCAACTGTTATTATACCTACACATACATCTTACTACATTTCTACATAGGATTGTGGAGGGGGGCACACCTGACAACTGTACACATTTGCTGACTGTACTGGTATTTCAGGTACTCCATTTCATTCTGTTTTCTGACCTATCATGCAGACTAGAGGCATATCAGTGTACTACAGTTCTTAGGTTTTGTTGACCTACATTTCAGTTTCAGACTTCTTACCCTTCAGAACTAACATCCCACTGCCTGACCTGTTGTAGTCTGTCTCTGTAGGTCTGGAGGGGGGCTGTTCTCCATAGCCATCAATCAGAGGCCTTAGCACAGCCTTTCTTTGTGTTTGTCTACACCTGTCCTGCTGGCTGAGACTGTTGTTGGCTATGTGAGCCTCACTGACATGCATGTGTGTGTCCTATGGACACACATTTGGCCCACCACATGTCCTGCAGTGGGTTTTGTCACCTTGTCTAGTACTGCCTACTATGTTGACACCAGTATTTGTTAAGGACTTCATGCTGCGATATAGGTGTATACTATCTACTGGCATCCCATTCAGCCACCTGATTCCCTAACATGCTCACATCTATACAGGTAGAAGAACATTGTACTCCATTCAGCAATTGATGGTGATGGTGCTGGAGGGCTGACTATGTTGGATGCACATAGCACACTCCCTATACATGGTTAAGCACAGGTAGTGTCATGTTTGGCATTCCTTTTATTCTATGTGCGAGTCAGAGTGATGTGTCATTCCTTGGGTTCCTACCATGTCAGTGTATGTGCTATGCATTGCCTCTTTGCCGAGGCCTGGGCATACTGAGCATGCCTCCTTCTGCCTACTGGGGCAGGCTCAGGTTGTTCCTCCTCTGAGTCACTCTGTACCTGTGCAGGCCTTGGCAATGGTGGGGGGCTATGTGGCCCTGCCCCATGCTGCTGCAGTTGTTTCTGCAGGATCATATTGTGTAGCATGGCACATACAATGACAATCTGGGTACATGTAGCTGGTGAGCACTCCAAGGCTCCACCGGATATGTCCAGGCACCGGAACTGTGACTTGAGCATCCCAAATACATGCTCTATTATGATTCTGGTCTGTGCATGTGCCTCATTATGGAGTTCTTGTTTGGGTGTGTGTGCATTTCTGATGGGTGTCATCAGCCACGGCTCCAGTGCACAACCAGCATCCTCTACTAGATGGCCATATGGGATGTCCCCATTGGCAAATCTCTGCTACAGCTGGGTAATATGCCAGATGTGGGAGTCGTGATAGCTTCCAGGGCTTACAGCACACACATTCATTATAATGCCCAGGGCATCGCACACAACCTGGCAGTTGATGGAGGGGAAGCCCTTGCAGTTTATGTAGACTCTGTCCTGCTCACCGGATGGTGCTTTGATGTGTATGTGTGTGCAGTCTTTAGCACTCACTACCTCAGGGTATTCTGCTATTTGATGGAAGAGACGCATATTGCTGGTCAACACCTCATGGGTTTTGAGGAAATATATGTGCTTACTGGCATGTGCTGACATGGCATCCAGGAACTGGTGGAGTACCCTGGATGCTGATGCCAGTGAGATCCTCATGATATCCCCAGTTGGTCTTTGTAAGGTACCTGTGGCTAGTATTCTTAAGCAGACACATACCTTGGTATCCACTGGGATGGGTTCCCCTCTGTTGGTTCTGTGTGTGAGGCGTGGCCAGCACAGCTCAACAATTTGCTGTAGGAGGTCCCCGTCCACCCTATAACACTCCACTATCTCCAGCTCATGTAGCCCCTGGTAGGTTACCCTGGGTTTGGGCACTCTTCTCTTTCTCCTCACTGTGGGGTGGTCATCAGCATTCTCATCCTCACCACCCTCAACCTCTTCCATATGTTGATTTATGAGAGCGAATGCAGCTCCTATCATTTTATTGCTTTTGTTAGGTAAAATTTCCCCATTTGTGGAAAGGCCAGAGAGAAAGGTGTTTGCATAGTTTATAGTAGTGTGCTGGGCTGGGCTGCTGCCTGTGTGACTGGCTGATTGTGATGCATTTCACCTGCCAGCTATGCTAGTTCTCCTTGATTACCTGCATACTGCTGTTTTCCCTTCCCTTTCTCTTCCCATTGCCTTCTTGTTTAAGCCCCGAGGCGCACTGCGCAAACACAGTGTTCAGATGTGAACGGAGCTGCTATTTCCTGGTTTACTTTTTTTTTTTTTTGTTTAAAACCAGGTGTGCGGTATGCACACCCATTTAGGCAATGTAAAGTGTGTTTGGCAGCTTCAGACACACCCCCTTTCTTAGCTCTGCTAAGCTAAGGGAAAACCCGAGCCACAGAGCTCCAATAAGCTTACAGTATGCCTGACACACCCCTCTATGATGTCAGCTAACTCTTAGGCTTGCACCATGGTTTTCCTGCACCTACACAGTTGGGTGCAGGCTAGCCATGAGGGGAAATCTGTGATTCGGTATCATTCCCCTGATTTGCATAGAATTGCATGCTAATGCCTAGGTACAAGTCTGACACTGACACTGAGACTTCCCCCTTAGCAACCAATATTCACTGGCCTTATTGTCTTCTGCCTGCCATTGACTATAATGGCAAAATTGTGATTTTCAGGAAAAAGCTTTTTTCAAGGTTTTACTTTTATTTTCTGGCCAATCCTGTTTACGTGCCACTGCCCTATGCTTAAATGGCCGAAATCGGCCAAAAAAAGTTATTTTTTTATTTTGCAACTGTTTTTCATTCCAATGGCCATATATTTGGCCATTGGCCTGCTTTCCACATTATATACACCCTTTATTTGGAGCTGTCATGGCTCCGTTTTGTAGTTTGGAGAAATGTACTCGATTACTAACCGAGTACATTTCTGCAGGTTACACTACTCCTGCATGGATGGCTGCCAGCTTGGTTTTCACCTGCAAATGGGGTAATTAGAGTACAGGAGCTGTGTCCATGCAGGAATAGTGCAGGAGCTCTTGTGCATGTCCCGGGAGCTTGTTTCTGGATCTGTCAGTGGCCGTATTGCCTCCAGCAGCTCCTGCACTATTCCTGCATGCCGTGCAGAGCTTGCTGAATCCTAGTGAATGTTTTTAACTTATTTAATATTTCTAAATTGCATGCACTGGGGGTATTTCTTGGAGCATGCTTAATGACATGTCAGCTTTGTTTTTTTGACCTTTTGTTGTTAACATTAGCAATGTTGATATTTGGCAGTTTCACTGTTTTTGAATAGACCCAATATGCAGCTGAGATGAGGAAATTGGTTTGCAGGTATGAATAGAGAGAGACTTTACAGCAAATATCAGAGACATACCTCTCAACCTGGAAACATCAAAAATTTGGACAAAGGCCCTTGAACAATAGGTACAAATCTGCATGCTGATTAACATACAATTTGCATACATAATTATGCAACCCCACCCACTACAATGGGATTGTGGGATACCAACTTTCAAACACAAACTGAAGAACAACCAAAATATGGCCCCAGACCCTGTAGTAAATGGTAACCATTTTTTTTTAAATATGTAGCAATGATGTTGACTGGGAAGGTAGAAGATGATGTATCTCAGGATTTTGTTTTTGGTGACTTGCAGTATTTGGGTTTTGTGGTGAAAGTAGGGCATTTAATGGTGGGCAATATTTTAATCATAGCAAAAGAATATTATAGTTTGCTAGGACCTCCAAAAGTCATTCTCTATGGCCTACTGATCAGTGGCATATATAGAGTTTGTGCCGCCCAGGGCTGTCTTTGAGTTTACCACCCTTCCCCCCCTCACAAAATCATGGTTGAATGGGGCCCCCATACAGAGCCCTCCCCCTGCAGCCATTCCAGTGTCCCATTACTTGGCTATTTTGTCCCATTTAGCATAAAGCACTGTAAAGTGCATACTGCTTTACTTCTGCAATGATTTGGATTTCATTTTAAACTTTTATTTTACATTTTATAGCACAAACACTAATAGACATCTGCTAAATAACGCAATACAATCTCAATCAAAATAGACTTAGCATTAAAACGTCTGTGCTCTTGAAACTCACATTCATTGAAACAGCATTGAAATCCACATTTAAAGAAAATCCATCTGGCCAGTAGCAGATAAAGATTACCTTTGAGCTGTTTTCAAATCATAGGCCCCTTGTACATGAAATATGCATGTCTTCTTTGATACTCCTTCCTGATTGTATTAAATTATATTCCTTGTATAACACAGCACACTTGCTAGAGTGTATTTTAAAATTTACTGTTTTGAAAATTTTTCCAGTAAGCTTCTTCTTCTTTCGGCTGCTCCCGTTAGGGGTCGCCACAACAGATCAACTGTTTCCATTTCTTCCTGTCCTCTGCATCTTGCTCTGTCACACCAACCACCTGTATGTCCTCTCTCACCACATCCATAAACCTTATCTTAGGCCTCCCTCTTTTCCTGTTACCTGGCACCTTCATCCTTAGCATCTTTTTCCCAATATACTCTACATCCCTCCTCAGCACATGTCCAAACCAACGTAATCCTGCCTCTCTGGCTTTGTCTCCAAACCTTCCAACCTGAGCTGACCCTCTAATATACTTATTCCTAATCCTGTCCATCCTCATCACACCCAGTGCAAATCTTAACATCTTCAACTCTGCCACGTCAAGCTCTGACTACTGCCTTTTTGTCAATGCCACTGTCTCAAACCCATATAACATAGCTGGTCTCACTACCCTCTTGTAGACCTTACCTTTCACTCTTACTGGTACGCGTCTGTCACAAATCACTCCTGACACTCTTCTCCACCCACTCCATCCTGCTTGTACTCTCTTCTTCACCTGCCTTCCACACTCACCATTACTCTGAACTGTTGATCCCAAGTACTTAAACTCATCCACCTTCGCCACCTCTACTCCCTGCATCCTCACCATTCTTCTATACTCCCTCTCATTCACACACATATATTCTGTCTTAGTCCTGCTGACCTTCATTCCTCTTCTCTCTAGAGCATATCTCCACCTCTCCAGGGTCTCCTCCACCTGTTCCCTACTCTCACTACAGATCACAATGTCATCTGCAAACATCATAGTCCACGGGGACTCCTGTCTGATCTCGTCTGTCAACCTGTCCTTCACCATTGCAAATAAGAAAGGGCTCAGAGCTGATCCTTGATGTAATCCCACCTCCACCTTAAACGCATCCGTCACTCTCACCACAGACCTCACCGCTGTCACACTACCCTCGTACATATCCTGTACCACTCTTACATACTTCTCTGACACTCCCGACTTCCTCATACAATACCACAACTCCTCTCTAGGCACGCTGTCATATGCTTTCTCTAAATCCACAATGACACAATGCAATGAAAATTTTTCCAGTAAGCAATGAAACAAAATGCATGAACCGATAATGCCAAAACTACCCAATTCAGAACATAGGGAGTTACCAGGCTATTGCCTGAGGCCCTTATAAGCCTAGCCAAGAGTTTAGCCCAAGCATAGACAAATCAGCACCTGATGCCCCTGTCCAGCAGTGACATGGGTGGAATCCCAGGGATGTATTTTCTATTTCCCATCCAGTTATCCAGATTGAGCTTAAAAAGGGGTAAAGAAGTACTCTGCTTGACGTGGAGAGAGACTCTATTCCATAGATGGGAGAGTCTCTGGGACACAAATTTTTCCTGCCAGCAAGTCCTATTGATGTCATGGACCAGATTGAGGTCACGTGTGTGGGTTACTCGAGTGGAGTTTGACTTGCGGATATGCAGCAGTCCCATCAAGGTGGGCTCTGAGATAGTCTTGTATGCCAGACAGAGGTCACCTCTGAGGAGTCTGTATGAAACAGAGTAGAGTGAACAGAGTACAGCGATAGGCTAAAAGCCTATCTGTGTATGGTAGATTTTTGAGACTCTGGATTCTCCTGGTGAGGAACCTCTGTGGTGTCTTCAGCTGCTGCATGTCCTTTGCGAGGTACTTACCGAATGGCATGTTGTACTCACTAATGGGCCTTATAAGAGAAGAATACAGGGATGTTATGACCTCCTTGTTCCTGGATGAGATACCCTTACTTATGAGGTGGGCCATGTAGAAAGCTTTCCATACAATGGAAGCAACATGGTGGTCAAAAGACAGGCTGCTATCAATCTGGGTGTCCAAATCCCTCATGACTGACTGTATGCTTAGAACATTGTTCTTAATGTGATAACTTGTGGGGACATCTCTCTCCCCAAAGGGGATGATGATGCAATTTTTTGTATTCAGCTTGAGGCCATGTTTCTGGCAACAGTCATTTGTTTGGGTGAGACCCTCTTGGAGGATGTCCATGTCACTAGGGGAATTGATGACAGCTCCCAACTTGCAGTAATATGCAAACTTGGTCAGCCATAGCCCACTGGTTTTGGCCTGTACCTCAGAAAAGTATATCCCAAATAACAAAGGACCCAAAACCGAAGCCTGGGGTACGTCACTCGATATGGGTCTACTGCTTGAGGTGGCTTCCCCTATTTTGACTAGGTGGCTTCCCCTATTTTGACTAGGTGGGTTCTATCAGTGAGCCAGTTGGCTACCCATCTGGTTAACATATGAATTGATGCCTAGTTGAGAGATCTATTATGCCTGAGTGGGGAATAGTGTTGAAGGCTTTGGTCTGGTCAAGGTAGGCGGTGTGCATTGTCGTCCCCTCATCCATGGCTTTGGCGACTGTCTCAAAAAAGTTGACCACATTTAACAGGCATGACCTCCCCTTGATGAAGCCAAATTGTGTGGGATCGTGTGTTTTGAGGTTGCCAGTGTCCTTGTTAATGAGGTCCATGATAATCCATACCATGGGCTTGCAGATCAGGCTAGTTAGGCTGATGGGTCTATAATTTCCTGAATCAATGGATGCTCCACCTTTGTGTAATGGGATGACAGTGGCTATCTTTGACTCAGCTGGGACAAAACTGGTACTCAGGCTTTGGTTAAATAGGACACCTAAATTGTGCTGCAAGTTCCTGCCTGAGTTCATGTAGGATGCAACCTGGGATGTTATCAGGTCCCATGAAGGCTGTATTTTTTTTGCCTTTGAGAGAGCAGTGATGACCTGATCCCTAGATATATGGGGAAGGGGGCAGGTACTGGGAATGCCCTGATTTACTGATAAGGGGGACAAGGGTGAAATTTTCACTGAATCTGTCAGCAAGCAAGTTTGTTATATCTACAGCATTTATATATGTGGTGTCCTTGACCACTAGTTCTGAACAGATCTGGGTGCTACCTTTGAGATTACGGACATATGTAAAGGCCTTCTGATTGTCTCTAGTAGATGTGGCCAATGTGGACTCAAAGTTTGCTTTGGAGGATTTCACTAGTACTCTAATTTGCTTGTTTAGGCTAAGGAGAGATTGCTTCCCATTGGGCACCTGCTTCTTCTTGGTCTATCATATATTTCTATCATAAAAGTCTACTCAAACTTCTACAATCCACCAGTATCAGTAAATATCTGCAGATGTAAAAGTCATCTAAATAATTCCACATTAAAGAAATCTGCATCTAATGAAGAGGTTGCTGCTAGCAAACAACTTTATATTTCATTGTTTCATCTACAAATAAAGTGCCTGTTGCCCTTGAGGAATAAATTGCCTATGTTACATTAAAAAAAATGATAAGCTAGTAATATTGCAATAGGGAATGGATGGCAAACTGATAACAGGTTCATAGTTACTGGGTATCTCCACCAAATAGGACATTCTCAGGACTACTGCATCCACCCCCTTTAAAAGTGCAACACAGTATAGTATTATCAATCCATCTACAAACTGTGGGAGTAGAACCCACAGCTTACTGCATCAAAAGCAAGCATTCTATCTGTTGTGCTACTAGCACAAACAGACTTGGTATAAGCAGCACTAAACCTCTCTCCCCCTGATGTACTATGCAGCACAAGAAATCTGGAAAAAGCCACAATTTGTTGGGGTGGGGGGGACAAAAACCAGGGACACATTTTAAACATTGCTTTTATAATCTTAGAAAAATTTCTAGAATAAAATTTGTTGTTACCATGCATTTTCTGAAAGATAGAAAGACTGAAACTTAGATGGCTATCATTATTTAGTGAATTCAGTTCTCACAGATTTGCCAGCAGATCACAAATTTTAAGAGAAACAGACCAAACGTATGAGCCAAAGATGAGAAGTATGGACTTAAATACCTTGAATAACAAATTGGTGGTGGTATGGGTAGAGAATTTAGGCTCTTGTTCCTTATACCTAATGTACAGGGTTTGAGTCAGAGTAACCCTTACCAGCAGTTATATCTAACGGGGGCATTTTATACACACAGCAGCAGGAATTAAATAAGTACATACTTTGCAGCACCAGGATATAAATAAATGCACACTTCATTACAGACTTGCAGCAGCAGGATATAAAAAATATACACTTTGTTATGGACTTTCAGCAGCAGGATATAAATAAATATACACTTTGTACAGGATATAAGTAAATACACACTTTGCAGCAGGATATAAATAAATATACACTTCATTCTGGACTTGCAGCAGCAGGATATAAATAAATACACACTTTGCAGCTGCAGGATATTAATAAATACACACTTTGCAGCAGGATATAAATAAATATACATTTTGCAGCAGAATATAAATAAATACACATGTTGTTACAGACTTACAGCAGCAGGATATGAATAAATACACACTTCACAACAGCAGGATATAAACAAATACACTTAACAACAAAATAAAAAATACAAAAAATAGAAAAGCAAAAAACACCAACTGCATAAGCATAAAATCCAAAATTGTTTAATACTCCAGCACCTCGGCTAGCAAGCCTTTCACAGAGTTAACATCACAGTATCACAAGCTACACTTAAATAACAAATATCACATCATTAATCAATTAACTAAAACAATTTAAACAAACTAATAATTAACAGTTAGTGCAGAAAAGCCTTCCACGCCAGTTCTTTCTTTAAACCTTGACGCACCAAAGTGCCAAACTTTAACATACAGACTGCTTCTTTATATAACAGTTTATTTTTAAGTGCAACATCATCCTTAATCAGAACTTGTTCTAAAATACATGCTTTTAAACTTTACTAGACCCCAAGTGTACTGCATGAAAATGTAATGCCACAGGGCTATCCAGATTTTGATTCTTAATGTCAGTAACATGCTCTTGTATTCTGGTTTTAAACATTCTTTGGTTTCTCCTATACAGAAGAAACCACAAGGGCATGAGAGACAATAAACCACTCCCTTAGACACACAGGAGAAAATAGCTCTAGGCTGAAAAAAATGCCATCAATTTTATCAAAAGTCCTGACCACATGGATACAGATAGAGCATTTACCACAGGGAAATGTACCAGAATTTTGGAAAGGAATAGTTAAATTTTCAGTAGGCATAGAGAACAAATTATGGACAACCATGTCTTTTATATTTCTGACTCTCTTCTAAGAGACAGTAAAGGAGTCAGGTAAATTCTTAATCCGATACTTTCCCTTATATAAGAATGGCCAGTAGTATCTTAAGAGTTTTACTAACTCAGCACTATAAATATTATAAGTACTGACAAAAATATATTTTTTTATCACTAGTATTCCCTGTGTGACTGCTATATCTATTCACAGACTCATATCATCTGGAACATTAACCACACTAGTGGTATCCCTTCTCAAGCACAACAAATTATTCAAAGAATTAACAATTCATTACTATATACCCTTTGTTTAAAGGCTATACAAGAATGCAAAATCTCTTCCTTGAGATACTGAATGCTATTACACAGTCTATTTATTCTGAGTAACTCTTTATAAGGAAAAGCCTTTAAAATATGGGGGGTGGCAGCTGTTACTATCTAAAGAATGAGTACCATCATCACATTTTTTATGAATCTTTGTAATAATCATATTATCAACAATATTTAGTTATAATTCTAAAAAAAAAAACCAACAGAAATAAAATTTCAAAATTAGGGTTGGGAGGGTGGCCTAATGGTTAAGGTGTTTGCCTTACAAACACAAGGAGCAGGGTTTGAGTCTCACAAGGGATAATTGGCTAGGCTTAAAATGGCTCGCAAGGGCAGTTAGCTTAGTACTAATCTATGAACCTATGAAATGCCTTTTTTGTACACCATCAAATTGTAAGCCAAAATGGTTTTCCCAAAGAGAAGCTACAAAACAGTCAACTAGACATGCACCACGCTTACATAAAACATTAAATCATCAATAAATCTATTATAAAGAACAACATACTTATTAAAAAACTTTAACTTATAAAGAAACTGTAGCTCAAATAAACCCATTACCAAGTTAGCATACATGGGTGCAAAGGATGCACCCATTGCTGTACCTTGCATCTGTTGATAGATGCAGTTGTTATATTCAAAAAAGTTATGGGTTAAACTAAAATATAACAATTGTATAACAAAAGTACTAACCAGGCTAGTGCCTAAGAAACACCTAAGAGCTTTAAGTCCCACCTGATGTGTAATACTTGTATAAAGGCTCTTGATATCAAGGAACAGCCAAGTGATGGACTCAGTATTTTATAGAAAATGAAAATAATCTCTTATATAAGAGTCTAAACCAACAACATACCTTAGCAAATAAGTGTAAAAAAATAGACTCATATTATCTAAAAAATAATTCACATCTGCCACAATTGGCTTCTGCTGCTGTGATGTTAACTCTGTGAAAGGCTTTCTAGCAAAGGCGCTGGAGTATTAAACAATTTGGAATTTTATTCTTCGGCAGTTGGCATTTTTCACTTTCTCTGTGTTTTTTTTTTTGTATATAAATAAGTACACACATCGTTATTGACTTCCAGCAGCAGGATATAAATAAATACACACTTTGCAGCAGCAGGATATAAATAAATACACACTTTGCAGCAGGATATAAATAAATACACACTTTGCAGCAGCAGGATATAAATAAATACACACTTTGCACAGGATATGAATAAATATACACTTTGCAGCAGGATATAAATAAATACACACTTTGCAGCAGCAGGATATAAATAAATACACACTTTGCAGCAGGATATAAATAAATACACACTTTGCAGCAGCAGGATATAAATAAATACACACTTTGCACAGGATATGAATAAATATACACTTTGCAGCAGGATATAAATAAATACACAATTTGCAGCAGGATATAAATAAATGCACACTGCAGCAGGATATAAATAAAAACACACTTCATTACGGTCTTGCAGCAGCAGCATATAAATAAATACACAAGTTGCACCAGGATATAAATAAATGCACACTTTGTTATGGACTTGCAGCAGCAGGATATAAATAAATACTTTGCAGCATGACATAAATAAATACACACTTTGCAGCAGGATATAAATAAATAGGCACTTTGTTACAGATTTGCAACAGCAGGTTATAAATAAACACACACTTTGTTACAGACTTGCAGCAGCAGGATATAAATAAATACACACTTTGCAGCAGCAGGATATAAATAAATATACACTTTGCAGCAGCAGGATATAAATAAATGTACACTTTGCAGCAGCAGGATATAAATAAATGTACACTTTGCAGCAGCAGGATATAAATAAATATGCACTTTGCACAGGATATAAATAAATATACACTTTGCACAGGATATAAATAAATATACACTTTGCAGCAGCAGGATATAAATAAATGTACACTTTGCAGCAGCAGGATATAAATAAATATGCACTTTGCACAGGATATAAATAAATATACACTTTGCAGCAGGATATAAATAAATACACACATTACAGATACAGCAGGATATAAATAAATACACACCGTTATGAACTTGCAGGATATAAATAAATACACACTTTGCAACCGCAGGATATAAATAAATATTTGCAACAGCAGGATATAAATAAAAACACACTTCATTACGGACTTGCAGCAGCAGGATATAAATAAATACACACTTTGCAGCAGGATATAAATAAATACACACTTTGTTATGGACTTGCAGCAGCAGGATATAAATAAATACACACTTTGCAGCAGGATATAAATAAATACACACTTTGTTACGGACTTGCAGCAGCAGGATATAAATAAATACACACCTTGTAGCAGGACATAAATAAATACACACCGTTATGGACTTGCAGCAGCAGGATATAAATAAATACACACTTTGCAGCAGGATATAAATAAATAGGCACTTTGCAGCAGGATATAAATAAATACACAATTTGTTACGGATTTGCAACAGCAGGTTATAAATAAATACACACTTTGTTACAGACTTGCAGCAGCAGGATATAAATAAATACACACTTTGCAGCAGCAGGATATAAATAAATGCACACTTTGCAGCAGCAGGATATAAATAAATGTACACTTTGCAGCAGCAGGATATAAATAAATACACACTTTGCACAGGATATAAATAAATACACACATTACAGATGCAGCAGGATATAAATAAATACACACCGTTATGAACTTGCAGGATATAAATAAATACACACTTTGCAACCGCAGGATATAAATAAATATTTGCAACAGCAGGATATAAATAAAAACACACTTCATTACGGACTTGCAGCAGCAGGATATAAATAAATACACACTTTGCAGCAGGATATAAATAAATACACAATTTGCAGCAGGATATAAATAAATGCACACTGCAGCAGGATATAAATAAAAACACACTTCATTACGGTCTTGCAGCAGCAGCATATAAATAAATACACAAGTTGCACCAGGATATAAATAAATGCACACTTTGTTATGGACTTGCAGCAGCAGGATATAAATAAATACTTTGCAGCAGGACATAAATAAATACACACTTTGCAGCAGGATATAAATAAATAGGCACTTTGTTACAGATTTGCAACAGCAGGTTATAAATAAACACACACTTTGTTACAGACTTGCAGCAGCAGGATATAAATAAATACACACTTTGCAGCAGCAGGATATAAATAAATATACACTTTGCAGCAGCAGGATATAAATAAATGTACACTTTGCAGCATCAGGATATAAATAAATATACACTTTGCACAGGATATAAATAAATATACACTTTGCAGCAGCAGGATATAAATAAATGTACACTTTGCAGCAGCAGGATATAAATAAATACACACTTTGCACAGGATATAAATAAATATACACTTTGCAGCAGGATATAAATAAATACACACATTACAGATGCAGCAGGATATAAATAAATACACACCGTTATGAACTTGCAGGATATAAATAAATACACACTTTGCAGCCACAGGATATAAATAAATATTTGCAACAGCAGGATATAAATAAAAACATACTTCATTATGGACTTGCAGCAGCAGGATATAAATAAATACACACTTTGCAGCAGGATATAAATAAATGCACACTTTGTTACGGACTTGCAGCAGCAGGATATAAATAAATACATACTTTGCAGCAGGATATAAATAAATACACACTTTGTTATGGACTTGCAGCAGCATGATATGAATAAATACATACTTTGCAGCAGGATATAAATAAATGCACACTTTGTTACGGACTTGCAGCAGCAGGATATAAATAAATACACACCTTGTAGCAGGACATAAATAAATACACACTTCGTTATGGACTTGCAGCAGCAGGATATAAATAAATACACACTTTGTAGCAGGATATAAATAAATAGGCACTTTGCAGCAGGATATAAATAAATGCACAATTTGTTACGGATTTGGAACAGCAGGTTATAAATAAATACACACTTTGTTACAGACTTGCAGCAGCAGGATATAAATAAATACATACTTTGCAGCAGCAGGATATAAATAAATGCACACTTTGCAGCAGCAGGATATAAATAAATGTACACTTTGCAGCAGCAGGATATAAATAAATACACACTTTGCACAGGATATAAATAAATACACACGTTACAGATGCAGCAGGTTATAAATAAATACACACCATTATGAACTTGCAGAATATAAATAAATACACACTTTGCAGCCGCAGGATATAAATAAATATTTGCAACAGCAGGATATAAATAAATACACACTTCATTACGGACTTGCAGCAGCAAGATATAAATAAATACCCACTTTGCAGCAGGATATAAATAAATAGAGACTTTGCAGGGGGATATGTTAGAAAAATGTGTATTTGAATATATGAGAAATGTTAGTTTAAAAACAAAGTAGTATATAATGCATTTTATTCTATTAATCATATAACAGAAAGGATTAATTCATGTGTAAATGTAGGTAGTTTTGAAACTGCAGTGTGGCTGAAGCAAACTGACCTCCGACCCTGGCAGATGCTAGCTTAGCAAGTTTTAATGTTTATGCTTTTCACAAGTGATTATCTGCTGGGTCAGGAAATTAAATGTGTGAAATAATGAAATCTTCTGCGCTTTCCTGCTGGGATGATTTGGCCTTGTATATGTGTGACTAAGACAGCATGCAGCTGGTGGAAAAGTGTAACAGTGAACAAAGATGTGTATTAGAAGACTGAATCTGCTATTGTATTCGAACTGATGTGAAACCTTGAAGAAGTAACTTTACAGAAAGACATTATGTCTGACCAGGTGGATAGCAAGGCCGTATTGTTACCAGAGGAAAACTTTTTTAAAATATACAGCACAGTTTTTATGAATAGAGGACTGTAAGCCAAAGTGATGTAGATGTCCTGTGACATACCACGTCAGTAATGTGGGCACAGCTTGAATGTAAAGACTATATAAAATTGTGTGCTTCCTGTTTCATGTTAGACAAAATTCTGTACTTGTACGTTTTTTGCCTCCTGGTGTACACTAGTAAACTTTTGAACCTGAACCTCCTGTGTATTGAATTCTTAATTTTATTTAACAGTTTGGTCCTTCTTAGCTGGAATTCCCTCGGACAGCTGCAGATCAGAGTCTACCGGTGGTCGAATACTGTGCAGGAGAAGTTACCGAAAACGGTTCTTCTTGGGTGAAAAGACCTCTGACTGAATTGTCGTTTAAAGAGGCTGGCCACTTTCTGATCTGTGGCCGAAGAGCGGATCCTGGACGACTCAATACTGGAGGCTCAGGTAGGAAGATTTTGCCTTTTTTCTGTTTTAGATCAGGGACAAGAGGAAGTACTGTATATTTGGTCATAGATCAGGGTAACAGAATAAGGTAGGCAGTTATTCTAGATAAACTGTGAAAAGGAACTGAACTTCTGATATCACGTGATAAAAAGGGTTACATAACATTTTCTTTACCATGGGAAATCAGTGCACTAAAACATCGCGAGATCCGCCCCTAACCGAAGACGCAAAATACATGCAATTACAACGTTCCGATAACGTTAGGTATTATACAAAATGGGTTAACAAATATGAATTTGATGGTAAACTAGATAAAACCTCACTAGTTAAACTCCTTAAGCAACTTAAATCTGATGCGGGAGGTCAGGCAAAAAAGCAACGCCAATTAGGCATTCCTCAGGCACACAGGTGGATTGAGGAAGCAAATCGTAGAGAACAGAAGCTTAAAAATTCAAAAACATTATTTTTAGACAAAGAAGATAATAACTTAGTAATAGCAACAGCTCCTCCTCCTCCCTTGCCCCCTCCTTTACCCTTTTCAGGATATGAAGCGAGTGGACAGGCTGGTCTGCCTCCACGTTATCCTGAAGTTTCAGCAAGACCACAACCGTTTGTTAGAGATCCTATTGAAACTGGGTCCCGGACACGTAAAATACATAGGGACGCAGAATCATATCAAATAGAGAGAAACCTACAGGATGAGAGTGAGGAAGAAATATGCCCACTTATAGAGGTCCCAAATCCTCAGGCAGGACAGGAAGGGCAGGACCCAACACTCTTAGTATATAGACCATGGACACCAGAGGATATTCGGAAAGCTACTGAGGGAATCCCCCATCCGAAAGTTAATTTTACGAAATTTTTAGAAGATTTGCAAGGCATGAGGTTAAGTTACCACTTGAATGGGGAAGAAGTAGAAAAAGTAGTAAGACAAATTATAAGTCCAGATTGGCACATGATTTGTGGCACCTGGAATCCTCGTAATGCAGAGCTTAAACCACTCCCACATAGTGACGCAGAATTAGACAACAGAGTGAAAGGTCTTACAGACCGAATCTCTGAGAAATGGGAACCTAGAGCAGACTGGACTTGCATTAATCAATGCATACAACAGGAAAATGAGACAATAGATGAGTACTATGCTAGATTATTGGAATGTTTTAATAATCATAGCGGTATGTTGGTTCCTGAGAACCAAACGAATGATTCCCCGTATGAACAACAATTAAAAAATGCATTTTTGAAAGGTTGCATTGCACCTATTAGTAGCTTCATTACAAAGCATATGATAGACCATCGAACAGGGAGGCTACAAGCCTTACTTGAATACGCTAGACATGCTGAAAGACATTTTAATAGTAAAAAGAAAAAGAAGGTGCAAGTCTTCACTGCTGAAGACGGAGCTGAAGTATTTGTGTTACAGTCAGGTAAAAAGGGGAAGAAGAATGCTCAGGGAAACAAACAGTCTAACAAACGATCAGAAGATTTTGAAGAGAGAAAAAAGAGAGGTGAATGCTTCAAGTGTGGGAAAAAGGGACATCTAGCAAGGGATTGTAAGCAGAACAAAAAGGTAATTACAGAAGATAAGGGAGATGAGGACTGACTATATGATAGTGAAGATACATCATGTGAAAGTCAAAAATCATCAGGAAAAGTTAATACACAAAAAACAAATGTAAATGTGATAGAAGGAATAGAGGAAGTGCAAGTAGATATGGAGGATGAAGAAAGTGAAATTTTGGACTTAGCACTATTGAGCTTAGAGCTCTACTTAGGAGATACAAAACCGGAAGTTACACTTCTGGTGGAGGGAAGGGAAGTCAAATTCCTGTGTGACTCAGGAGCATCACGGACCCTGATACACCCCTCCAAGTTACCAGAACATTCCGAATCACCTGATTATATACTAGTAAAAGCTGCAGACGGACAACTATACAGGGAACCACTTTCCCATGATATAGCAATAACTGACCCTGTTTCAGGTATGACCCAGAGAAGTAAAATTGTTGTTTCTGGAAAGTGTCCAGTAAACCTATTGGGCAGGGACCTTATGCAGATATTTGGTATAGCAGTAGTTCCAACTGTACAAGGTATGGAGGCGCAGAGACAAATGGATACCTTTATAGTGCGATCGGAGGGTGAAACATTTTACTGGTACAGCCAGGACCTAGTCACGACTGGTCCAGGGGCAGTAACTGAGGAACTGATGAACGTAGCCATCAGTAAAGCCCCCTCCCTTGACACTGATCGACAGCATTTGTTACACTGTACTCTATACTACTGTACTACACCAGGACCTGATAGAGAGTATGAGCAAGAATTGTTCAGAAATCGTGCACATAGATTAGTATTGCGTACTTTGTACTTTGATACTGAGGGGAACAGTGCAGTTAGCTGTTCATTACCTCAAGAATTCCTTGCATTATATAGATCAAATTGATTACCACATGTCAGCTTGACAAAGAATAAAAATGTAAAATGGGCAGACTTAGGGGAAAAAGTAACAAGATGGGAGAAACAGACTGATTTAGAACTATCAGAACAAGGGATACAGAAACAAAAACTGAATTGGTTGACACAGACACATCCAGCTGTACACTTGCAATCTAGCAAGGACAGCTGATTAGCATTTTTATTAGAAGAAGAAGAAAAGGCCTTATGTGAAATTCCAACGACTCTTTGGTCAACAGGGAAGTCAGATGTAGGACTTATTTGAACAGCAGGACCAGTTACAGTTACCCCAAAGTCAGCTTTTAGACCACAGAAAAGACAATACCCTTTGAGAAAAGATGCAGAAATAGGAATCAAGCCTATAATAGCAGCATTACTCAAAGGAGTACTGGTAGAATCTCCTGATTCACCATGTAATACACCCTTATTTCCTGTTAAGAAAGCAAACGGGGAATGGCGGATGGTTCAAGATTTACAAGCTGTAAATAATGCAGTAATACCTAGAGCACCTACGGTGCCAGACCCACATACTTTGTTAAACGATTTGAAACTGCAACAAAAATATTTTTTTGTAGATATCAGTAATGCTTTCTTTTCAATACCTATACATCCTGATAGTCAATATTGGTTTGCATTTACATTTAAGGGTAAAAGGTATACCTATACTCGACTACCACAGGGATATTGTGAGAGCCCAACAATATTTGCACAATAAATGGCTAGCAACCTGGCAGGGTTTACCCCACCGGGAGGTAGTCAAATTCTACTTTATGTAGATGACATCTTGCTAGCAGCCCCCACCCAGCAACAATGCAGGGAGGATACTGTAGCGTTATTGAAATTTTTAGCAACACAAGGACACAAAGTAAACAAAAGTAAGTTACAACTTTGGAAAAAGCAAGTTAGATACCTAGGATATGTAATATCCAATGCCGGTAGAATATTAGACGAGGAAAGAAAAACAGCAATTTTGCAAGCACCCAAACCAGCAACCAAGAAGGAAATGATGTCCTTCTTGGGAACAACTAATTTCTGTCAGAGTTGGATACCAAATTATGCTTTGGAATCTGCTCCACTGACTGACTTGATATATAAGACACCAATGGCAGCACAAGATATTTTACAATGGACACCTGAAGCAGAAACAACTTTCTGCAGGTTGAAGCAGTTGATAGCTTCTTCATTAGTTTTAGGACTCCCAAATTATCACAAACAGTTCTTTCAGACCATAGATTGCAAACAAGGATATATGACGTCAGTGCTGACGCAACAACATGGGGACAAGCAACGCCCCATAGCCTATTATTCATCGCAGTTAGACCCAGTGGCACGATCTATGCCTCACTGTGTACAAGCAGTAGTTGCAGCTGCAATGGCAGTACAGGCTTCAGCCTCAGTGGTGTTATTCCACCCTCTCACATTGAGAGTGCCTCATGCAGTTGCAATAATTTTACTGCAAGAAAAAGTAGCATACCTCTCTCCTGCTAGACATCTTTCATGTATGACTATACTGCTGAGCCAACCTCATATGACAATTGAACAATGTACGACATTAAATCCATCAACATTACTTCCAACTCCTGCGGATGGTACACCACACATCTGCCTGCAGGAAATTGAACAGTTAGCTTTACCTAGACAAGATCTCACAGATATGCCCTTGGATAATGCCGAGGTGACATATTACGTGGACGGCTCATGCAGAAGGGGTCCTACAGGAAAGAAACTAGTAGGGTATGCAGTAGTTACAGACATTGAAATTTTAGAAGCCCAATCCTTACCACATAACTTATCTGCACAAGCAGCAGAACTGATAGCTTTGACGCGGGCATGTACTTTAGCAAAAAACAAGTGTGTAAACATATATACTGATAGTCAGTTTGCGTTTTCTACAGTACATGTATTTGCGCAACAATGGAAAAATAGAGGAATGATAACATCTAGTCGAAAACCTATTAATCATGCACAATTTATTTTGGAATTATTAGAATCTATTCAGTTACCTACCAAAGTAGCTATTTGTAAATGTGTAGCTCATACAAAACAACAGGATAAGATTTCGAAAGGAAATGCACAAGCTGATGCAGCTGCAAAGCAAGCAGCCTCAGACTCAGAAACTTTACTTTTGAATGAGGAATTACAACCCTCTGAGATTTTAGATTTAGACATGTTAAAAACAATGCGGATGCTTACTACAAAAGCAGAAAAGCAAAAATGGGAAAAACGAGGTGCAATTCTTGAAAACGGACTGTACATTTCCAAAGAGTGAAAACCGATATTGCCGTCTAATTTATTTAGATATGCAGCTTTGTTGAGCCATGGGCAGTGCCATGTCTCAACAGGGGGGATGGTACAGTTAGTAAACCGAATATTCCAAACATATGGATACACAAACTACACAAAAAATTTTGTGCAGCTTGTCATACTTGTAACAAGCACCATGCACAAGGGGCATTTAAAACCAAGCAAGGAAGTTTTCCTATACCACCATATCTGTTCCATACTATTTGTATGGATTTCATAGAATTGAGTAAGTGTGAAGGGAAGAAATACTATTTAGTTATTGTAGATATGTTTTCCAAATGGGTAGAAGCTTTTCCAACCAAAAATCCGGATGAAGCAACAGTGGCAAAAGCCCTGATAAAAGAAGTAATCCCTAGATTTGGCATTCCATAAAGGATTTATAGTGACAACGGCACACATTTTGTGAACCAGACAATCCAACAACTTGGGAGATTTTTTGGTATCTCCTTAAAGAACCATTGTGCCTACCACCCACAGTCAGCAGGACTGGTGGAAAGGTACAATGGTACTCTCAAGAATAAACTTAGGAAGTTAGTTGAGGAAACCCAAAAGAATTGGATACACTGTCTGCCTTTAGCACTGCTGAGTATGAGAACAGCTCCAAATGTGAAGGGTTTGACTCCCTTTGAAATGATTTTTGGGAGAGCATATTATGTGCTTCAGTGGAAAGCTCTCATGCCCACAGAACAAGAGGCTGACAGTTCATTAACTAGTTATATGAGGAAACTGTTAACAAATAAATCTGTTTTGCAGTTTAACTCTTTTTCAGATAAGGAACAGACCAGACCGGTGGAAGCAGTTTTGGATCCCGGAACATGGGTGTGGCTGAAAGTGATGAAGAGGAAGAATTGGGTGAGTCCAAAGTGGGAAGGACCGTACCAGGTTCTGTTGGCAATGCCTACTGCAGTCAGAGTGGCTAAGAGGATGTCCTGGGTTCATTTGACACACTGCAAACCGGTAAAGAACTTTCAACTTGATAAAAACTTTGTGACTGATAAACAACAGGACCAAGATGGCAAAAAACAAAGCGAATAGAAATTTAGATCAACCCCAGAGATGTTGCATAGTCATGTTGTTGAGTATACATTTATTGACTGTAATTGTGACAATTTTCCTCTTGTTGTGGTTTATCCTACACACAACCATACAAGTGAAAGTGGGAAGGTGTGACGAAACGTCTATAGACTGGCATCCAAATTTTAACACATACCTAGCCATGAAGCGTGTATATGCAGAGACTATGAACATTTCAAATTGATGGGTTTGTACAGCTATACCAACAGCATATGGAGGACTAATAATGTCCGCTGTCCCTTTGGGGATAAATGAGACTTGGGAGAATTTACTCTTTGACACAGGAACTGTGAGATCACAGGACAAAATAGCTTTATTTTTACCTGTCACACAAAAAGGAATTGTATGTTTTTACAAAAATGATACTCTCCAGGTGGGCTGGAGCAACTGTAATATAACCATATCTTATCGGTGTTATATTAAGAATAGTAATGGCAATATTCTTTGCAATACTAATTATGACTCATATTTGAACTCACTGAAAACAACCATGAATCACATTCATAAAGAATCCTGTTTTGTTTAAACAATTGTCAGTTATAGATCAGAAAATGTTTCATGCAGGGTTAATGCGTATTAGTACTAAAGTAGAAAACTGTTATTTTATTTGTGGGGAAAAAAGCATATAAATGGTTACCTGAGAATTGGTCCGGCAGTTGTTTTTTGGGTTATCTGGTTCCGGCAATAAGACATACTGCAAAATTGCCTTTGGGTAAGATACGAAACGTGAGAGAAGCAGCCCGAAAACCCGAAGGTCCAGTTGAAAAACCTGTAAATCCAGTTGGAAGGATCAAAGCTGGCTGGAAAGACCATAATACCGTAAAAGACAAAAGTAAATTGACACATATGGACTTAAGTGACAGTGTTATATCTTGGGCAGGAATATTCCCAGCCTATGGAGCAGTCAAATCGATCTGGGAGCTGAGGAAGTTGTCGAAACTTCTCGAAGTAATGAGTAATGCAACTTTTTCTGCCCTAGAACTGGTGACTGATGAACTAAATGCAATGAGAACTGTTGTGCTACAAAATTGAATGGCTCTTGACTTCACCCTAGCGGCAAGAGGTGGTACGTGTGCGCTTATTAAAGAAGAATGCTGTGCGTACATACCAGACAACAGGCATGAAATTAACAACCACCTAGAGGTAATTCAGCAAGGATCAGCCATGACTGAACCAGGCCCAAACCCACTGACGGACTTTTTCCAGAATCTATTTGGGGGGATGGGGTTCCATCCTAATGAATATTCTGATTTCCATTTGTGTGGGTATACTCCTAATAGGAGCATGTGTTTGCTGTGGAATTCCTTGCATGAAAAGACTAATCAAAGATTTTATTGATGTATCTGTTACTGAAACTTTGTATCAAGATATTGAGATTGACAAATTGATCTCAGATGACATTTTTTCTGAAGTATAGATTGAATGACTCACCTAGCTGAAAATCCTAAGTGGAAGAGGTTGGGAGATGAAATGACACTATGCATACTTCAAAATAGAATAAAAAGTATTAATAGGGGGGAAAATGTTAGAAAAATGTGTATTTGAATATATGAGAAATGCTAGTTTAAAAACAAAGTAGTATATAATGCATTTTATTCTATTAATCATATAACAGAAAGGATTAATTCATGTGTAAATGTAGGTAGTTTTGAAATTGCAGTGTGGCTGAAGCAAACTGACCTCCGACCCTGGCAGATGCTAGCTTAGCAAGTTTTAATGTTTATGCTTTTCACAAGTGATTATCTGCTGGGTCAGGAAATTAAATGTGTGAAATAATGAAATCTTCTGCTCTTTCCTGCTGGGATGATTTGGCCTTGTATATGTGTTACTAAGATAGCATGCAGCTGGTGGGAAAGTGTAACAGTGAACAAAGATGTGTATTAGAAGACTGAATCTGCTATTGTATTCGAACTGATGTGAAACCTTGAAGAAGTAACTTTGCAGAAAGACATTATGTCTGACCAGGTGGATAGCAAGGCCGTATTGTTACCAGAGGAACACTTTTTTTAAAATATACAGCATCAGCAGTTTTTATGAATAGAGGACTGTAAGCTAAA
Organism: Protopterus annectens; assembly: GCF_019279795.1. Taxonomy (NCBI): domain Eukaryota; kingdom Metazoa; phylum Chordata; order Ceratodontiformes; family Protopteridae; genus Protopterus; species Protopterus annectens. The sequence goes on from NC_056726.1 coordinate 1,336,022,127, forward strand.
GTGATGTAGATGCCCTGTGACATACCACATCAGCAAGGTGGGCACAGCTTGAATGTAAAGACTATATAAAATTGTGTGCTTCCTGTTTCATGTTAGACAAAATTCTGTACTTGTACGTTTTTTGCCTCCTGGTGTACACTAGTAAACTTTTGAACCTGAACCTCCTGTGTATTGAATTCTTAATTTTATTTAACAGGATATAAATAAATACACACTTTGTTACGGACTTGCAACAGCAGGTTATAAATAAATACATACTTCATTATGGACTTGCAGCAGCAAGATATAAATAAATACACACTTTGTAGCAGGACATAAATAAATACACACTTTGTTATGGACTTGCAGCAGCAGGATATAAATAAATACACACTTTGCAGCAGGATATAAATAAATAGAGACTTTGCAGGAGGATATAAATAAATACACACTTTGTTACGGACTTGCAACAGCAGGTTATAAATAAATACACACTTCATTATGGACTTGCAGCAGCAGGATATAAATAAATACACACTTTACAGCAGGATGTAAATAAATAGACACTTTGCAGCAGGATATAAATAAATACACACTTTGTTATGGACTTGCAGCAGCATGATATAAATAAATACACACTTTGTTATGGACTTGCAACAGCAGGTTATAAATAAATACAAACTTTGTTATGGACTTGCAGCAGCAGGACATAAATAAATACACACTTTGTTATGGACTTGCAGCAGGATATAAATAGATACACACTTTGCAGCAGCAGGATATAAATAAATACACACCACTACGGACTTGCAGCAGGATATAAATAGCATACACAGTTCGGTACGAACTTGCAGGTACACAGTGTGGACTTGCAGCAGGATAGTTCTGAATGCAGCAGCCCAGTAAAATATCACACACAAGCAACTAATGACACACACACACCTTCTGAATAGTAGGTAGAACCCAGCAAAATATAATTACGCAGACTAGCATACACACACAGAGTTTTTTTGAACAGAGGAATTTAGTTCTTCTGAATAGAGGAATTTGAATGGACTTAGAGCAAATACACACACACACACACACACACACACACACACACACACACACACACACACACACACACACACGCACACACACACATGACTTGCAGCAGGATATAAATAAAATGCACAGTTCGGTATGGACTTGCAGCAGGATAAATATAAATTACACAGTATGGCCTTGCAGCAGGATAAATAAAATACACAGCTCATTCAAACCTATGGACTTACGAATGGAGCTGCCCAGCAAAATATCACAGACACTAGCATACACACACAGAGTTCTTCTAAATACAGGACTTTGAATGGACTTAAGTTACAGCAAATATGCACACAGTTCATTTTCTTACCACCTGTAGGCTGAGCCCATGTGGGAGGACTCTGCAAAGCACAGCTGCCATTGCTGCTGTATTCCCTACTTCTCTCCAAAACAGCTCAAAATAAATCTCTGACCGAGTATGGGCAGTAGCTGATGTCATCACGCACGTCCTTGAAGGCTGGTAATGCATGGTGATGTCAGCCATAAATTTAAATTTGTAATAAAAAATAAAAATAAATAAATAAATAAATAAAAGTTTTTAAAAAATCGGGAATTAAAGGGGCCACTCAGGAATTCATGGCACCCCATTATTTTGCCCTCAAAACCGGTAAAGACCGAGTAATTCGGTACCATTGAGAGGTATGATCAGAAAGAGAATAGCATGTGGAAACAAATGATGAACGCATATGTATGTTATTTTTAGAAAGTGTCCTAAAAGTATTAAATTATTACTTTATTATTCAAAGCAGTAAATCAAGATATGGAAGATTTGAAGGTTAAACAGCTGAAAGTAGTAAGTAACCAAGTTAAAATAAAGGGCATTGTTTTAGGATTATGGAGAGTTTCAAAGTTAAAAGGTGATAGACTGCATAATTCTCTGTTAACACTGATTCTGCCAAATGGCCCTGATTTTGAATCATATGTTTGCTCTGTTCCTCATGACATTTTAGATTTTTTGGTAAATAAATGAGGATTATAGTCAGCCAGTAATGCTAGGCAATAGCATTTCTTAATTTTTATTGCTTAGAAAATTCTTGTTAATGTAAAACATGTTGTTCTATTAACTTTTTAAGTGAATTAGAGTAATATTCAAAAACTGTCCTTGATTTTGGCCCACCGCTATTTTGTCTGTCTGTAATTCATGAGCAAAAATGCATATGAATATATAGCAGACAAATGTTGACTGTAAATTTAAGTTAAAATGCTTTGCTTTTAAATTAATAGATAAGTACTAGGCTAGTTGCCTTTGCAGATCATTTTAAGCCTAGCCATTTTCCCTTCAAAGGTGAGAACCAAACTCTGTAATTTGTGTCTGTAAGGTAAACACCTTGACCATTATAATAACTCTCAGACCCCCAGAGGGATTGGTATAATGGTAGAACTGGTCAAATGGAAAAGTAGTAATACAAAAAAAATTTTGCAAAAAGCTGGTATGAATTTAAATTAAGCTTTGAACTTAACTGGTTATATGACTTTTTGAGTTCCAGGAAGAAGAAAGCACAGAGTACCATAGATTTCATCACAGCATGTTGCTTTTTTGGTATTTTTTGTCATTGCTGTTACTGGTCACATTATATTACAGTCTAACTGCAACCATTTGACTGTAATATACTGTTAGGAGTTATCCCTTTTCTCCACAGTTGTGTACCTATGGAATTAGTATATTTATTTTCTGGAGGATGTAGGGACAGAAACAAAATATCTGGTTATTTTAGATGATCACAAATGTAACACATTTGTTTAATTTGTGATCACTGTACTTCTAAATGTCATGGATGGTAATTCAATCAGAAAAGATATGTTTCTTATGAACTCTGCTATTTTGCACACAGCCACTGAAACACTAAAGTTTTAGCATGCATATCACTACAAAAATAATAGTGTTGTAAAATGAGTCTTGTTTACTAATGTGGAATTTGCAAACTGTGAGGAGAAATGGAATTCCTCATAAAACTATGTCCCATTCCAGACTCCAGATAGAAGCCTGTAAAAAAGAGTTGCACATATTTTGGAAGAAGAGATTGATTATATCCCTCCATCCATCCACAACTCTTTTTTCTCATTTTTTTGCACATGGAAGTGGGGTGTCACTTCAACAGTGACAATCATCTAGAGCCAAGGTTCATATGACTGGGTGGCTAGTCCTGCCATGGAAAGAAGGGATTGTACCTTATGATAAAATATAAGTAAACAGGTATGTTGTTTTATTTTAATTTACAGTAATAACATATATTCCTAATTCTTAATTTGAGCTAGTCTTAGACTAAGTAGGGGGAGGGAGGGTTGACATGGTAGATGGGGACATCAGTGACAGAGCTCCAACACAAAGGTCCAAATTGCACCTTGTAACTGCTAAGGCTGGCCCTGCAGACAATTATTTTACTGTTTTTTTCATATAAGACTGGAAACCAGACTTGGTTAGTTAGGGTAAAAATGTTCCTCTTCTGACATACTCTTGCATTTATTTATCTATTGCTGTATTGTATCTGCAATAGATCATGTTGCGTGGCTTGGAATGGTCCATTTGCAGTGGAGACCCAGGTAAAAAAGCATTAAACTGTGTGAATTTGTCTGCAGCAGATCAAATCCTGCCTCAGTCTGTTGTTCTGCCATGCAACTAATTGTAACCATTTTAGCTATCTTTTGATCCAGAACAACAGAAATAATCTCAATTGCCTGTGCCTGAACTGCAAAACAATAGTCATTAGTACAGAATCAAGTTCACATCCATCTTACTAGTAACAAAACCCTACTGGTGTCTTTCTTGGGTATGTTATTCTTATTTCGCTTAGACATATCCATAAGATACATCAGATATTTAAAATATGCATGTCCAGGCTGCACACAGGAATGACGATGTGTAATCATGTGAAACTGCTATATCACGTGTCCAAGTTTTCATGACACAAGAACATAATGCCATGATCAGTGCTAATGAGCTTAGCATCTCCACATTTAAAGGAAGTGTTCAACTGCACACCTTCAAATGTGATCCGGTTTTGACCAGGCATTGAAAGTGGCAAATGAGATAATTTCTTGTCTTATCAAAGATGATCTGCAGATGAAGGCACTAGATGACTTCAGTAGGTTTTATTACTCTATACAGATGTTTATTTTGTTCACAAAAGGTGTAAGTTTCACTGTTAATGTACAGCTGAACTTAAATAAACATAATCATGGTAACAGTTTATTAATTACTCAGTGAAACAGTTACAGTCTTAAAAAAATGTTTAGAAATAGTCAATAAATGAAAACATTTCATAAATAAACATCCAATAAATGAATACATTCCATAAATAAACATCCAATGAATGAACACATTCCATAAATAAACATCTTCCTATATTTACCCCAGTGGCTCCCCAACAACCTCTGCATTATAAAAGTAACATCACAAATGTTCAGAGCTGACATAAATCCTTTATATGCTCACAATTAATTGCATGGGAGAACAACAGACTGAGGCAGGATTTGTTCTGCTGCAGACATTCCTCCTTCTTGGCTCTGCCCGTTCCATTCATTCTGTGAGCTCACTCCGCTCCTCTACCCTGCCCCCTATTCCTACCCGCTCCAACTACTTCTACATTTATACACACCAAGACACTCCCACCTTAACTCCACCTATCACAGAACACTCCTCCCACCGAATAATTACAGCACTCCCTCCTACCAAGTACTGAATTCTCTTCCATGTCCAACTTGCACCACCCACTTCAACTTATGCACCAGTTACTCCTCATTCCACTTCTATCACCATAACCTCTTATATTATACCTAACAATCTCAACCAATAAAACTGCCTGAAAAACAACCATCCACACCATTCCTGCTCAACGACTACTCATAGTACTTCTCCCCTTCTTCCTCTATCTGCTACTCCACCTTACTTCTCTCCCGAACTTCTCTTATTCCCCACTCTACCATACAAACTCTTCATGTCTCAAAATGAAGCCTCCTACTCAGCCTATATTTCCCCTCACCTCTACCACTGCAATGATTTCCTCCTCTTCAATAGAAAACTGCTCAGCATCTTAAATAGTGTCTCTAATCCTCATAACCCATACCCTATACTTTCTCTTCCCCCCAGCTCCAATCCTAGTGAATCTAATAAACCTCTGGCCTTACTTCTCAAACTAAACTCTGTTCTCTATTCTGGAGATATACACCCCAACCAAGGACACCAGAATACTAAGTCAAGCTCTACACTTTCAACCTCTCCCCACAAATCTCTCCTTTTAGCTACTATAAATACTCAAAGTCTTTGTAATAAATTACCCAACGTCCACGCTTGGCTCTCCCATAACTACCCCGACATACTATCTATCTCAGAAACATGGCTCAAACTCCACCTGAAAGACACCAGAATCACCCCCCAACTATAGTATCATAAGGAGTGACAGAACACAAAAGAAAGGTGGTGGAGTAGCCCTAATCTTTTCCTCCTCCCTAACAGTAACACCTTACACCAACCCCATACCTCAATTTGCTACTGCTGAAATAACCTTGGCCCTCCTAAAAATCAACAACCACAAAAACATATGCATAGCTGCTCTTTACATACCACCTGGGAACAACATCCTCATTCTAGAGGATATCCTTTCTTGGTTCTCATCTAACATTAGTAATGAAACACTTATCCTAGGCGATGTAAACATCAACTGGACCTCTATTCACTCACCTACAACTTCTCTGAACCGAAACCTCTTCAACTTCACCCAATTAATTGCTTCTCCAACCAGACCTAATAAAGATAACTCTTCCGGTAGTATTTTGGACTGGATATTAGTCTCCCACCCCAACAATATCTCAAATAGCGGCACTTTACAAGACTCCCTTAGTGATCATCTTCCTGCCTTTGCGTATCGCTCACTTTCTGTCCTACACCTACAGCATAACTATATCTCAACCCATACCCTGACTAACTTTAGCCCCCAAATATTTTCTGACTGCTTAAAAGAGATGAATTGGAACCCTCTAAAACCTCTTGCTCCTTTTAGAACTAAGAGAGTAAAATCGAAAACAGCCCCCTGACTTTCCATGGAAACCATATCCCTCATGCACATTTGAGATAAATCCTGGAAACTATACCAAAAATACAAACAACTAACTTCCTAACTGAATATAAACAGCTTCGGAACAAAGTTAACAAACAAATTGCTTCTGATCGCAAATCCTACTACTCCAAGCTTCAGAGCAATTACTAACCCTAAGAAATTCTGTAGTAGTATCTCTACTGTCCTAATTCCTGGCAGAAAACAAAACCCTTGTCTGGACCCTAGCTTTTCAGATCACATCATAGCCTGAAATGTAACTCCTTCTTCACAGACTCAATAGCCAAACTCACACTTCCTTCCCTAACTACTCAGTACCCACTTCCATTCCAACCCCGCACAACTCATCCACTTCTCCATCCAATCTTCAGCCTTCTTTACCCTTAAACCCATCCCTGTTAATACCATAAAAAACTCCTCCAAAAGTTAAAGCCATTCTCCAATGCACCAGACAATTTACCTTCTAACTTCCTCAAGTTAGCTACAGACAGCATATCCCTCCCCATCTGTATCCTAATTAATCATTCCATTCAAGAGTCCTATGTACCCCTCCTCTGGAAAAAAAGCCTTTATCATTCTCTTCGCAAAGGGGGCAATGACACCAACATCTCCAATTTCCGTCACATAGTCATTCTCTCCCCATTTCTAAAATTTTGGAAAAGTGTATTCACCTGCAACTCCTACCCTACTTTTTAGACCACCATCTACTGACCCCAATACAACATGATTTCACACCTGGCCACAGTACCACCACAGCCCTTCTGTCCTTCCTTGACAATATCAACCATGCTCGTGACTCAGGCAATCTTGTTTCTGCCCTTCTCTTAGACCTATCCAAGGCCTTCGACACCATCTCCCATAGTCTTCTCCTGTCCAAACTCTCTCACTTTAATCTTTCCTCCTCTTCCATCAGCTGGTTTTCCAGCTAACTGTCAAATAGATAGCAGGTCATCAAGTGGAAAAACTGTACCACCTCCTACCTTGACACTCTGACTGGCATTCCCCAAGGTTCTATCCTGGGTCCACTTCTTTTTAACATCTTCATTAATAACTTTCATCTTTGTATCCCAAATGCTAAACTTGTTCAATATGTGGTTGACTCGACCATTTTCAGCACTGCCAAATCTCTCCCTGAACTCTTACATGCAACTCAGGCTGAGTTTAATAGCATTTAGACTTGTATACTAAATAATCATCTAGCCCTCTATGCTTCCAAAACCAAAATCATGATCTTTAGCCCTTCCAAAAATACCAAAATAGACAAAAACTCCCACTGAAATAGTCCCTCATACAAAGCTTCTTGGTGTCCTTATCAATGATCAATTGAAATTTGACATTCGCCTTCAAACTAACATCTATAAAACTCACCAGAAACTCGGAATTTTATATCATCACCACTATTATCTTACACCCTCAACTAAGCTTACCCTCTCTCCCAGCTACCTCCTGCCTTCTGTCATGTATAGAGCCCCTCTTCTCACCAACCTACAAGCAACCCTTAAGACCAAACTGGTATCATACTATAATAAAATCTCTAAGTTCACCACCAGTTCCAAATCCTCATCTCACCACTGTGACACTCTACATACGTTCAGCTAGCTAAAAGTCCCTAACTGTCTCACTTACATTCAGCTCTGCATTGCTCAAAAACTCGTCTTTAAGCCATCTCAATGCCCCTCCCTCTCCTCCATCTTTACTATGCATCTTCCTGACTGATCACTCAGATCCAACAATCAAAATGTCCTAGAAGTGCACAAACCCTACATACTCCTGGACAACTTCTATTGTCATTTTCCCTTGCATGAAAATGGAACTCACCACCCCCAATATATGAAGTACCCAGAACCTCTCCACATTCAAGACCCTGCTCCATTCCTACCTCTCTTCTACCTGGGAGTGCTCCTGCTCTCACCCCTCATAGCTTCAGCCTACTTACTCCCTCTCCCTACTCCATCTTCCCTCATCCTTCTTCCATAATTTCCACTTAACACCAGACTTCCTATTTCTCCACTACCTATACCTCTTACATACAATTTTGGCATTGTTTAATTTTTGCATTACTTCTTGCTTGATTTTGGTATTTAATAATGCATGTATTAACTTGTATTGATTTTTGCTTTTTACATCTGTACGTGGAGGTTTTCTCCCCGGGCCTCCATTGAAAAAGGGCTCATCTTGGCCCAGTGGACTTTCCCGGTTAACAAACTGCAAATAAATAAAATAAATAAATAAAAAATCCATCTTGAGTACTAGAATGCTGAAAATGCCCTGCAGACAGTGCAGTGCTTTGCATTGTTATGTGAGAGCAACAGGTTTTCTGGTTCGATTCTCAGCTGGGGTGCCTTCTGTGTGCAATCTGCACATCCTGTCTGCGTTCATGTGGATTTTATCCTACGTTACAAAGACAGCATCTTGAGCATTTCTCCCTGGGCCTCTGCTGAAAATTGGTCTATTCCAAGTTGGACTTTCCTGGTAAATAAATGTTAAATAAAAAAGATGTGGAGCGCTATAATTTTTCAGTTCTGATTGCAAATGTAATACCATCATTCATTTCTGAATGCTAATAATGCACTGTTTCCTGGTAAACAAATGTTAAATAAAAAATAAATAAATAAATAAATAAAAGAGATGTGGAGTGCTATAGTTTTCAGTTCTGATCACAAATGCAATACTGTCATTCATTTCTGAATGCTAGTAATGCACTGTAGAATGATCACAATCTGCTGATTGTACCCCTAACCAAACCTCTCACCCTCTTAGGGCAAGAAATCTGGACAAAGCCATATATAAAAGTGGGACAAAGGCCCAAAAATAGAGGCAATTTTTAAATATTGTTCTTACAAACTTAGAAAGTTGATAGAATAACAGGTTTTGCATTAGCATGAATTTTCTGAAAGGTATGAAGTCTGAAACTCAAATGTCTGTAGGTATTTTCAAACTTCAACCTTTATCTATATGCAACTAATTTGCCAGACAACCACAATTTTATGAAAACTGGACCAAAAATATTAGGCAAAAACTGGACATTCTGTGAAAATTTGTACAGTTGAGAGGTATGCCCTTAACACTTTGCAACCAAGGTAACCACCCCCTTTACCCCTCCTAGCTATGCCTCTGCTCTACTTTTAATATATAGTATAGACAATGCTCTACTACTAAACAAAACTGTAGACCTGGACCTGGATTGGCAATACCCTCTCCTTTGATCATTATGGTACAACTGTAGTCAGAATCTCTTTCTATTTAGCACAACTAGTAGCCGATGATATATCATCTACATTTAATGATGTCATTGTTCCATATTACTGAACACTGATTAGACCAATTATAGAGTATGTTGTCCCTTTGGGATGTACCTCACTCAACACAGCAAACAACTGGAGAAGCCCCAGTAGTTGCTAGCTAAGACGATTTCAGGCTTAAAGATCATGTGCTACACAGACAGGCTAGAAAGTTTATCTGTTTACTCATTATCTCATAGATTCTTGAGGGGTTATATGTGCCTCTCCTATTGTGCCATTCAAAACCCTGTGGTTCTTGATAGTCTATATATTTGCAAGTCTAATAGCTTAGCAAAGACCAGAATTGATGTAGAGACAGCACATCCCCCATGTCTGGAATAAGCTATCATACAGAATAAGCAGTGCCACTATTTTATCATTCTTCAAACTGAACCCCAATGACTGTATGAGTACCTCAAATTTACCTGGTTATAACTAACCAAGCCCTCCTTGCCAAAGTGGGGTACAGCCTGAGGATAGGTACTGACAAGACATTAATGATCTTGACACTAAACTGCCTTTTCCAACTCCTATACATCTTAGAAATGAAAAAGACAAATTGGATGTTGCATTGACAAAGCTTGCTGCTACATGAGAGGTCATGTGTGGAAAGCCCAGGCCAATACTGATTTGAGTTTTTCACTTGTTATGAGAGATGCCAAGAATTTAGAAATCGGGGCAACCAGTTAGAAAATTAACAGTGGTGGGATGAATGGTATTTGTGTAACAAGATTACTCAGACATCACAACAAGGAACTATTCTTTATTTATTTGTTTATTTGCTTGTTTTTGTTTACCAGGGTAGTGCACTGATCAATAATGACCAATTCCAAGCTCAGCCCAGGATTACAATAGTAAAGGATTTCTGTGGTTTAAGTTGTCACGTCAGGCAGCATTTATGACATTTCAGAATGAAAAAGTGATGTTGTTTATCAATCCTGAAGAGACAGCTGGGAAAAGAAAAGATATTTCAGTGAGGTTGATACAGTTAAAAACTGAACAAATGATAGATTACATGAATTAAGATGGGAGACATTGCTACATCAGGTGAAATAGAAGATTAATAGGTGGAAAAGTTTAATTCAAAAGGAAGGATTGATCTGTTTTCAGCACTGACTCCTGGAACAAAATGGCTGAATAGACTGACAAGTGCACCATAAACTGGATGGTCAAGGGAGCTGAACAGCTGTAAACCATCATAGTAAGTAGGATTGAAAAACAAAGTGATAGATTTTGGTAGGGTCTTAATTATGGCAAAATGATTGTTTATGCTGTATTCATTATTAAAATGTGTTCCAAAAGTGAATAATGCTTCTGAGTTGAAAAAAATATACAAATGGTGATATTTTGTTCACATTTGGACAATAAAGAGACAGATGATGAAAAGTTCCAGTCGGAGACAGCAAAGTCTTGAACTCTGTTCTTTGTTGAATATAACAACAAAAGTAAGAGTTTTGTCTTACTCTTTTTCCATGTGTATAATTTTTCGGGATTGACATTATTCCCTGGCTCTTTGACACAGAGGGATAAAGTCCTAACACTGCTCCTCTGTCGAGCCATGTTTGATGACAGGCATGGGCACTAGAGAGACTGGGCGGAAAGGATGGGATTAAGTGATTGATGCTGGCTCACCCAATGGTGGGGGAAGGGAGGCTGCCTAGCCTCACTGCAATAGCAGCATCATACTGCAAGCAGTGTGCTGCTTTGGTGGGAAGTTGCACATGCTAAAGAGCTTATGCACTGCATCAACGCAGCCATTGTGGAGCTTACAGGGTTGCCATTGAGTGGTGGGGTTAGGGCATACCTGCAGGAACCAGTATGGTCCTACACAAGCATCTTCAATCCTGGGGGAGGCTAAGGTGAAGAAAAACAACAGAAGCTGGTTGCAGCTACTGGTCAGCTGCTGGGGGGTAAGGGAGCAAAAAAAGAGAGAGAGAGAGAGATTGACATTATTCCATTTTGAATAATATTAGATATTTTAATGGTGGACCTAAGTCACATCTTAATATTTTCATAGGAATGTACTGTTATTTTCCACTTGAAAGATTGCAATACAGGAATGTGTGCATTGGATTGTGTCTTTATTTGTGAGTACAAAGTGTCATTTCAAACTGAATGTTAGACAACCTAGAGGAAGTTAAATATTTGGAATCATTATTGGCAATTTAAGTTAAAATAATTCAGTCTATATATGATAAAATGAAATCATTCTCTTCAAAGGATTATTATAAAAGCAATGGATTATTGAAAGATAATATATGCAAGCAATAAGGTTTAGCATTACAGGGAAATAGCAGGGTTGTTGTTACCAGGAAATAGCAGACTGCCCACGGTTGCAGTTTGAAAAAGAGCTATTTGTTAAATTGTTTTGCATTTGCTTTATTGTAATTAATATAGCAATATTTTTATATTTTTGTTGTGAAATAGCTTCTCCACCTAACATTTCAAAGTTGCTATAGAGTATATAATTGTTGCTGGAGGACATATTTTATACCCAAAATGATGTATATTATGTAAGTTAACTAGAGCCAGAATAAACTGTAGAATAATTCCGCTTTAATCACCAAATTCCACACCACTTAGTGCTTTCACCATAATACATATGGCTTCATCAGAGTCAGTGGAAAATTTAAAAACACTCTTATAAATAATTACATCATCTAGCAACAACCTATCAAATTCCTTAATACATTAATAAATAATTAGTCAAAAGTAATTAGTCTAAAATAATTAATCTAAAATAAAACGTCTTACTAAACTGTTCCAGTTGCTTTAAAAACAACACATATATTTTGTAAAAATGTGTGTGTATATATATATATATATATATATATATATATATATATATATATATATATATATAAACTCCTAGCACATACAAAACTCTATAAATGTTATGTATATATTATACTATTACACCTATACCTATTTATACAATTGTATAGCACTAAATACAAATATATATATATGTTTTTTATATATAACTAGATAAATATTCAACATATATACTCATATCAAAATAATTTATAATATTAATAAAAATAAATAGTGAAGTACAAATATAATGGCCACTGCAAAACTTATAAAAAACAATTATTATATAGTAAATCTGCATGTGAAAAATCATGTGTTGTGTTAGTTAATATTATAACTCCTTGACTTCAGGTAGGGAACAATAGATATACTGTCATTTATACCCGGATACTGCATGGCATTTAATCTAATTTGCCAAGCTGCTTCCAACATTTCCCCCTTCAGCTTGTCGTTACCTCCTCGAATATTTGGCATAACTCGACCCAACACAAAGAAAATAAACTTTTTAAAGTTTGAACAAACTGTGGTGTGCATGTATAGGGCATTAAGGGTGTCCTTATTCCTAATGGCTCAAAGATGTTCTGCAATTCTTTCCTTCAATTTCTTCACCGTCTTCACATAAAGTGCAGGGCATGATGTACAACTAGCTATATATACTACCATTGTGGATTTACAATAACATCTTCCTGGGCAGGGGACAGATCTATTGTAACCCGCAATAACTACATAGGGCTCCTCATTTATGTATCGACAAATCCTACATGCCCCGCATTTATATATCCTTGAATAACCTTTACATTTGTTCCAAAATGTGTTTGCTCCAAAATACTTTTAATATTGTTTCCTTTATTAAATACAGCCCTTAACATATCACCTACAATTTTTTTTGTGTTGGAACTAAAACTAAGTTCCCAAACTCTCTGCATAGTGTCCACAATAAAAGGTGTCTGATGATTAAATTTCAAAATCATTGCATTGTTCTTAAATCATTGGTTAACTTCCTTTTGTACTATATTTCCACTTCTTAAAATTTTTTTTGTGAGTTTTCTTATATAAGTGTTTAATAATATACATATATGTATGTGTGTGTGTGTGTGTGTGTGTGTGTGTGTGTGTGTGTGTGTGTGTAGTATATATATATATATATATATATATATATATATATATATATATATATCTGTGAGTGTGCGTGTCTCATCAAACACTGAATGCTCATAAAGACTGATAATTTTAGAGCAAATCTAAAATTATTAAAAATCAACAAAAACTAAAATTCATTTTACCCGTGTGCTAACCCTGTGACCCTAACATTACCCCTGCACACTCCTCCTTACCTACACTATATAAAACTGAATTCAACCATATGTGAATCACTCAAATGAGCAGTTACTCATTTGTGCTTTCTCATTTTTTTCATATCCACAAAACCTTTCTGCCAAATGTGTATTGTACCTTTTGAGTTTTATCCATAAATATTTGTCTACCACAAATGTGCGCGCATGCGCACACACACACACACACACACACACACACACACACACACACACACACACACACACACACACACACTAAAGGGAAGGTTAGCAAGGCTACAACAGTTTGCCATTTTCTTCTTGATGCTGCTTTTTTGATCTTACTCCCTAGCGAGTACGAAAACATCTCATTAAACATATGGGTTATAAAATGGTATCCAAAGGAAAAAAAAAAACAGGCCCTGATGGAATAAATGCAGAAATAACTACCCAGTTCTCTGGATATTCCCATGAAATTGTTACTGTGAGACCTCCAAAATATAGAGTAATTGAGCCATTCCTCACAGCTGTTGGCAATTACAGCCCCCCAATCCCAGTGCAGATATCCAGAACTATGGGTCTGTATGTCTCCTTAACTTACTAGTTAAACTGTATGCTAAGATCCTAATGAATAGACTTGAGGTACTTTTACCAGCAACAATCTTGTGTACACAAGGGAACATTGTCTGTAAACACTCCATTGCAGATCATATTAATGTCCATCAGACATATGTTTTGACTAACAGCAATTATTGAAATTTTCATTGATTTCAAGAAAGCATTTGACACAACTGGCTGGAATTACCTATAAACTGTGATGAGATAAATTGAGTTTTTTACCCTGTAAACGTGCAAAGTTTACTTATAGATCTGTCTATGAATGACAGTCTTTACTAATTTTATCTTATCTCACCCTTTCTGGCTCTTTAGAGGGACAAGCTAATGGTGCCCTATGTCATCAGCTATCAAGCTTGTTATTAAACTTAATAGGATATTCAATGAAAAACAGTTCATAACTGGATGGCCTACACATGGGCTAGCTACTAGTGCCTTATTTTCACTGATGACTGCATTGTCCTGTTACAGGACCCTATGATGGACTCCACTCACATACTCCAAATGCTTATAAAGATTTTTTGCATCTCTGGGCTGCAACTTAGTATCAAAACAGCAGAAATGTTTGCATTCAGTTCAGTGGCCAGGGTCTTCCAATCTTCTAAACTTTTAACAGCTTTCTGATGGCAGAGCACAACCCCTAGTCATGTGGGAATCTGTGTCCCAGAATTAACTGCATGACAGAGCTAAACCTGAGGGATTCGTGAATTAAGGTACATGTGTGGGTGCATAGCATGAGGAAGAAGCATCTCTCACTGCTTGCTAGAATTGCTTGTGTTAAAACGTTTGTGTCAGAAAAATATGTATTAGTGTATGTATTAGTAATATGCTTAGTGCATTTAAGGCTTGAAAAGGGTTAACACATTTATTCTATTTCACACTGCATAAAATCTGTACAAATTGCAGAAGCTTTCTAACCTTGTATTGTCATGAAATATGTGCAGCTATATGCTTTGGAAATTTACAGGGAAGCAGATAATTTCTGCTTGTGTCAGGAAAATAATGAATAGATGTATCACTTGTATTAATGTTATGAGACTTAGACAAGGAGTTCCACTTGTGCTGTGAGAAAATACACAGCTGCAGAAGCTATAGATAATCAGAACAAAGACTGCTTAAAAATTTGAACTGCAATCAGCATTTGCTTGTGCCTAAGCTAGAAAAGTACCTTGAAATGTAATACATGTATTAGAACTACACAGTAGAAGCTTGTAACGGGCTAGAGCCCACCAAGGCCAGGTTGTTTTTCTCAAAATGTTTTTCATAAATCCAGTCATGTCAGCAGAAAATCTGAGTAACATCTGCTGTAGAACAATACTGAAAGTTGTGTTTGATTACGTCAACCATAGAAGACAATGTCTTGTAGAACAGTATAAGAATAGCATACTTCCTGTTAGTAGTTAGGCAAAATCCTGTATTTGCATGTTTTTGTCTCCTTGCAGCAAGTTATTAAATGTGCCTTATCTAAACCTTACGTGTAGTGGTCTTTGAAGTTTTTTCCTTTGACAGATTGGTCCTTCGAGCCGGAAACCCTCACTTCGCCTTGGATCAGACAGGCCAGATGGCTTGAAACGGTACAGGGAAGAAACCACATTTGTTCTTCTTATTTGAAATGCCCTCCAACTGAATTGTTGTACAAAAGAGGCCAGCCACTTTCTGATCTGCGACTGAAGGACGGGTTTTTCATGAACCAGGTGATCAATCATGAAGGCTCAGGTAGGGTGAATCTACCTGTTTTTCTGTTTTAGATCAGGGACTAGATTTGTATTGTTTTTGTCAGGACTGTATTTTTACAAGTCAGGGACAAAAAAGATTACTGTCTTGTCATAGATCAAGGAAACAGAGTAGATAGGCAGTCATTCTGAAGAGACTATAACAAAATCCGTGGTACCACGTTAAAAATAAGGAGTTACATAATGATTAAAAAGGGTAGAAAAAATGGGTAATAATTGCACAAAAAGACCCCAAAATCTGCCATTAACCAAAGACGTAAAATACATGCAGTCACAGCGTACTGATAATATTAAATACTACTCAAAGTGGGTTAATAAGTGTGAATTTGACGGTAAATTAGAAAAATCCTTACTTATCAAACTTGTCAAACAGCTTAAAACCGATTCCAAAGGTCGGGTAAAAAAGCAGCGCCAGTTAGGAGTTCTTCAGGCACACAGGTGGATTGAGGAAGTAAACCGTAGGGAACAAAAGAACAATAATTCAAAAGCAATGTTTTTAGATAAGGAGGACAATAACTTAATAATAGCATCGGCCCCTCTGCTCCCCTTACTAGAATATGGAGCAAGTGAACAAGTTAGTCCACCCCCGCGATATCCTGCTGCCACTGTAAATAGAGACACTACAAAAGCAAAACCATTTATTAGAGATCCCATCAAGACCAGGTCTCGAACACGGGCAGGTAACTCAAAAGGGGACATTGAATTATATCAAATGGGTAGGAATTCACGATCTATGAGTGAAGAAGAAATATGCCCACTTATAGAAGTAACTAATCCTCAGGCAGGGCAAGACGGTCAGGACCCAACTATTCTAGTGTATAGACCCTGGACTCCAGAAGACCACTGAGGGAATTCCCCATCCAAAAGTTAATTTTAGAAAGTTCTTAGAAGATTTACAAGGAGTGAGGCTAAGTTATAATTTAAATGGAGAAGAGGTAGAAAAAGTAGTCAGACAAATTGTGGGACCAGATTGGCACATGATTAGTGGCAACTGGAATCCCTGTGACACTGCACACAGACCCCTCCCACATAGCAGTGCAAAACTAGACAACAGAGTAAAAGGTCTTACAGACCACATCTTTGAGAAATGGAAGCCTAGGGCAGACTGGACTTGCATTAATCAATGCATCCAACAAGAAGGTGAAACTATTGACAGATATTATGCCAGACTGTTAGAATGTTTTAATAACCATTATGGAATGCAGGTTCCTGAAGATCAGACACAAGATTCCCCATATGAGCAGCAGTTAAAGAATGCATTTTTGAAAGGCAGCATTGCACCCATAAGCAGTTTTATTACAAAGCACATGGTAGATCATTGTACAAGCACGTTACAGTCATTACTTGAATATGCTAGGCATGCCAAAAGGCATTTTAATAGCAAAAAAAAAGAAAGCCCAAGTATTTTCTGTAGAAGATGGAGCAGAAGTTTATGTAGTACAGTCCGGGAAAAAGGGCAAGAGAAATGCCCAGGGAAACAAACAATCTGATCAGCGATCAGAGGACTATGAAGGGTGAAAGAAAAGGGGTGAATGTTTTAAATGCGGTAAAAAGGGACACTTGGCAAGAGATTGCAAGAAAAACAAGAAGGCAACCACGGAAGACAAGGAGGGTGAGGACTGACTATATGATAATCAAGAATCACTAGAAGGGGATAGCAGAGAAAGGACAAATGAGAATGTGATAGAAGGAGTAGAGGATGTGACAGAAGAAATAGAGAAAGTGCAGGAAGTTACGGATAGTAAAGAAAATGAAATATTGAATTTAGCTTTATTGAGCTTAGAGCTCTATATAGCAGACACAAAACCAGAAGTTACACTCCTGGTAGAAGGGAGAGAGGTCAAATTCTTGTGTGACTCAGGGGCATCACGGACCCTGATACATCCCTCCAAACTGCCAGAGAATTCAGAGTCACCTGATTACATACTAGTGAAAGCAGCTAATGGACAGCTGTATCGGGAGTCCCTCTCCTATAATATTGCAATAACTGATCCTGTTTCAGGATTGACCCAGAAAAGCAAAATTGTTGTTTCCGCAAAATGCTCAGTAAACCTCTTGGGCAGAGACCTTATGCAGCTATTTGGTATAGCAGTAGTTCCGACTATGCAGGGTATGGAAGCACAGTGACAAATTGATACCTTTGCAGTGCAATCGGGGGGGTGAAATGTTCTATTGGTACAGCCAGGACTTGGTTACGACTGGTCCAGGGGCAGTGACTGAAGAGTTGATGAACATAGCCATCAGCAAGTTCCCCTCCCTTGACATTGATAAACAACATTTGTTGCACTGTACACTGTATTATTGTAACACACCAGGACCTGATAAGGAATATGAGCAAGAATTGTTTAAAAATCATGCAAACAGATTGATATTACGTAATCTGTACTGGGACATGGAAGGGAACAGTGTAACCAGCTGTTCATTGCCCCAGGAGTTCTTTGCACTCTATAAATCTAATGGATTACCACATGTTAGCTTAACTAAGGACAAGAAAGTAAAATGGGTAGACTTAGGAGAAAAAGTCATGAGATGGAAAAAGCAGACAGAGTTAGAACTGTCAGAACAGGGAATACAAATGCAGAAGTTGAATTGGATAACTCAGACCCACCCAGCCATGCACTTGCAGTCTAGCAAGGACAGCTAATTAGCACTCCTATTAAAGGAGGAAGAGAATGCCTTACAGAATATACCAGAAACTCTTTGGTCAACAGAAAAGTCAGATGTAGGACTTATTCGTACAGCAGGACCAGTTACTATCACACCAAAGTCAGCATTTAGACCACAGAAAAGACAGTATCCCTTAAGAAAAGATGCAGAGGTAGAAATCAAACCTATTATAGCAGCTTTACTTAAGGAAGGGATGCTGGTGGAATCTCCTGATTCACCATGTAACACACCCTTATTTCCTGTTAAGAAAGCAAATGGAGAATGGCTTATGGTCCAAGATTTATAAGCTGTAAATGATGCAGTAATACCAAGGGCACCTACAGTGCCAGACCCACACACCCTGTTGAATGATTTAAAACCTCAACAGAAATATTTTTCTGTGGTAGATATCAGCAATGCATTCTTTTCAATACCAATACACCCTGACAGCCAATATTGGTTTGCATTCACATTTCAGGGGAAAAGGTATACATATACGCGACTACCACAGAGATATTGTGAAAATCCGACAATATTCTCAGAAGAAATGGCAAGCAACTTGGCGGGATTTACCCCACCAAGAGGCAGTCAGATTTTACTTTATGTTGATGATATCCTGCTGGCGGCCCCCACCCAGCAAGATTGCAAAAAAGATACCATAACACTATTACAATTTTTAGCCACTGAAGGACATAAAGTAAACAAAAATAAACTGCAGCTTTGGAAAAAACAAGTTAAATACCTAGGATATGTAATATCCAAAGAGGGCAGGACATTAGATGAGGACAGAAAAGTGGCGATTTTGCAAGCACCAAAACCCACTACCAAGAAGGAAATTATGTCCTTCCTGGGTACGACTAATCTTTGCCGGAGCTGGATTCCAAACTATGCCTTGGAATCTGCAACGCTGACTAACCTGATATATAAAAAGCCTATGGCAGCACAGGATTTGTTACAATGGACACTAGAAGCAGAATCTGCTTTCTGCAAACTGAAACAGTTAATAGCGTCCTCATTAGTTTTAGGATTGCCAAACTATCATAAACGTTTTTTCCAAACTGTAGATTGTAAGCAAGGTTATATGACATCAGTGTTAACACAGCAGCAAGGGGACAAGCAATGCCCTATTGCTTATTATTCATCACAACTAGACCCAGTGGCATGGTCTTTACCCCACTGTGTACAAGCAGTAGTTGCAGCTGCAATGGCAATACAGGCTTTGGCCTCAGTAGTTTTGTTCCACCCTCTCACATTGAGAGTGCCTCATGCAGTCACGATTATTTTACTCCAAGAGAAGGTAGCATATCTTTCCCCTGCTAGCCATCTTTCCTGTATGACTTTATTGTTGAACCAACCTCATATGACAATTGAACGATGCATGACTTTGAACCCTTCTGCCTTGCTCCCAACCCCTGCAGATGGCACACCACACAGCTGCCTGCAGGTGATTGAGCAAAAGACACTGACTAGAAAAGATCTCACGGATGTCCCCTTGGATAATGCCGAGGTGACATACTACGTGGATGGCTCGTGCAAAAGGGGTCCTGCAGGACAGAACCTAGTAGGATATGCAGTAGTTTCTGATACTGAGATTATAGAAGCGAAACCTTTATCACACGATTTATCTGCACAGGCAGCAGAATTGATTACCTTGACACGGGCATGTACCTTAGCAAAGGGTAAATGTGTGAACATTTTTACTGACAGCCAGTACGCTTTTTCTACTGTACATGTTTTTGTGCAACAGTGGAAAAATCGAAGAATGATAACATCTACTGGCAAACCAATCAATCATGCACAGTTTATTTTAGATCTTTTAGAATCTATTCAGTTACCTCAAAAAGTAGCTATTTGTAAATGCACAGCTCATACCAAGCAACAGGATAGGATTTCAAATGGTAATGCAAGAGCTGATGCAGCTACAAAACAGGCAGCTTCAGAAGTATTTCTTTTGAATGAGGAATTACAACCCTCTGAGATTTTAGACTTAGAAATGTTAAAGACAATGCAGACACTTACTACACAGGCTGAAAAACAAAGATGGGTAAGATGAGGAGAAATTCTCGAAAAGGGGCTGTACATCTCTAAAGAAGGAAAACCGATATTACCATCTAATTTGTTTAGATATGCAGCTTTGTTGAGCCACGGGCAATGCCATGTCTCAACAAGTGGGATGGTACAGCTGGCGAACCGAGTGTTCACGACATATGGATTCTTAAACTACTCTAAAAATTGTTGTTTAATGTGCCACGTTTGTAACAAATATCATGCACAAGGGACGTTAAAGCCCAAGCAAGGGAGTTTCCCTACACCACCGTATCCATTTCATACTATCTGTATGGATGTCATAGAATTGAACAAATGTGAAAATAAGAAGTATTGTCTTGTCATTATAGATATGTTTTCCAGATGGGTGGAAGCCTTTCCAACTAAAAATCCAGATGCGGCTACCATAGCAAAAATCATCGTTAAAGAAATCATCCCTAGATTCGGCATTCCGGAAAGGATCTACAGTGACAACGGTACACACTTTGTAAACCAAACCATACAGCAGTTAAGTAAACATTTTGGTATTTCTTTAAAAAATCATTGTGCATATCATCTGCAACCTGCAGGGTTAGTTGAGAGGCATAATGGGATTTTAAAGAGTAAGCTAAGAAAGTTAATAGCAGAAACAAAGAGAAATTGGGTGTACTGACTGCCCCTGGCACTGTTGAGCATGAGAACTGTTCCGAATGCAAAAGGATTGACTCCTTTTGAAAAACTATTTGGAAGGGTTTATTATAAACCTCAATGGAAACCTCTCATGTCCGCAGACCAGGAAGCCGACTGTACACTAGCAGAGTATATGAGAAATTTGTTGAATTCTAAACATCTGTTGCAGTCAAATTCTGGTTCAGATAAAGAACAAACCAGACCATCAGAAGTTGCAGTGGATCCAGGAACCTGGATCTGGGTGAAGACAATAAAAAAGAAGAATTGGACGTCACCAAAGTGGGAAGGTCCATACCAAGTGCTTCTGTCGACACCCACTGCAGTCAATATCACAGAGCGTGCCTCGTGGATTCACCTGACGCACTGCAAACTTGTTAAGAACTTTGAACTGGACAAAAATCTTGTCACATGTCAAGAGCAAAAATGATAGAATCCAGAAAAAAACAGGAATGCAGAACAACCATTTCCTCAAAAGTATTGCATAATCATCCTGTTAACTGTACTAGTGACAATAATCTTTTTGTTGTGGCCATTCCTTTTTCCAGACACACAAACTGAACTGAATAAACGTGAAGCGTTACTCATAGACTGGCACCCAAACTTCAAGACTTACCAGGCAATTAAATATGTGTATGCTGAGACTTTCAATATTTCGAATTGCTGGATTTGCACAGCTTTGCCGACAGCATACAGGGGGTTATTAATGACTACAGTCCCCCTAGGTGTCAACAAGACCTGGGAAAACTTGATTTATGATACCTCAACCATTACATCACAAGATAAAATAGCATTGCACTTGTCTATTCCACAAAAGGGAACTGTGTGTTTTTATAAAAATGATACTGTTCAGGTGGGTTGGAGCAATTGCAATGTGACTGTTCCTTATAAATGTTACACTAAAGCTAACGATGCAGGTTCTTATTGTAATACAAACTATGATTAATTTCTTGAATTGATGCACAAAACAATTAATGAAGTAAAACATAATTCTGTTCTCTATAAACAACTGTCTATAATTGATAGAAAAATGTTTCATGCAGGGCGAGTGTATATTCATAGCAAAGTTACTACTAAAGTAGAGGATTGTTATTTTGTATGTGGCAAAAAGGCATACAAGTGGTTACCTGAGAATTGGTCCGGCAGTTGTTTTTTGGGCTACCTGGTTCCGGCCATACGACACACTGCAGTTTTACCTCGAGGAAAAATTCAGAATGTCCGAGAAGTCGTCAAGAAACCTGTAAATCCAGTGGGGCAAATCGATGTGCATTGGAAAAAACATCATTCTATAGGCAATGGACTGACACACATGGACTTGAGTAATAGTGTTATATCGTGGGCAGGCATATTACCAGCATATAGAGGAGTGACATCGATTTGGGAGCTGAGGAAAACTGTCTAAACTTCTCGAAGTAATGAGTAATGCAACTTTTTCCGCTCTCGAATTGGTGACTGATAAACTGAATGCCATGAAAACTGTAGTGCTTCAAAACCACATGGCTCTCGACTTCACCCTAGCGGCGAGAGGCGGTACTTGCGCTTTAATCCAGGAGGAGTGCTGTTCATATATTCCTGACCATAAACACGAGATAGACAATCACCTTGAGGTAATTCAGCAAGTGTCGGCCATGACCAAACCAGGACCAAACCCACTGACGGCCTTTTTCCAGAAATGGTTTGGGGGTGGGGTACTATCCTAATAAACATCCTGATTGCCATTTATGTAGGAATGATCCTACTGGGAGTATGTTTTTGCTGTGGCATCCCCTGCATGAAAAGACTGATTAAAGACTTTATAGACATGTCAGTTTCTGAAACCTTATATCAAAGTACTGAGTTTGAACAACTGTTAAAAGATTGAAAATGATTTCATAAGTTTAAATTGAATGACTCTCTTAACTGCAAATCCTAACTGGGAAGAGGTTAGGAGAAGAAAAAACTGTTTATGCTTATTTTGAAAGTAGAATAAAAGTATTAAAAGGGGGGAAATGTCAGAAAAATATGTATTAGTGTATGTATTAGTAATATGCTTAGTGCATTTAAGGCTTGAAAAGGGTTAGCACATTTATTCTATTTCACACTACATAAAATCTGTACAAATTGCAGAAGCTTTCTAACCTTGTATTGTCATGAAATATACGCAGCTATATGCTTTGGAAATTTACAGAGAAGCAGATAATTTATGCTTGTGTCAGGAAAATAATGAATAGGTGTATCACTTGTATTAATGTTATGAGACTTAGACAAGGAGTTCCGCTTGTGCTGTGAGAAAATACACAGCTGCAGAAGCTATAGATAATTAGAACAAAGACTGCTTAAAAATATGAAATGCAATCAGCATTTGCTTATGCCTAAGCTAGAAAAGTACCTTGAAATGTAACACATGTATTAGAACTACACAATAGAAGCTTGTAACGGGCTAGAGCCCACCAAGGCCAGGTTGTTTTTCTCAAAATGTTTTTCATAAATCCAGTCATGTCAGCAGAAAATCTGAGTAACATCTGCTGTAGAACAATACTGAAAGTTGTGTTTGATTACGTCAGCCACAGAAGGCAATGTCTTGTAGAACAGTATAAGAATAGCATACTTCCTGTTAGTAGTTAGGCAAAATCCTGTATTTGCATGTTTTTGTCTCCTTGCAGCAAGTTATTAAATGTGCCTTATCTAAACCTTACGTGCATTGGTCTTTGAAGTTTTTTCCTTTGACAATTTGTCACTTCTATGCTGTTCTGTGTATTCAGACATATCTATATAGAACTAAATAACAATTTACTGATCAAGGTGCAGAAATTGACATTTTCAATATGGTTAACATAAGAAGGTCACTCCTTAAGTGGATACTCCCTCCCCATTCATAATAGGATTTAATTATTCCTCATTGGGACTTATATGCCATTCGTTTACCCTCATCATAATTTTTCTAACAGTGTTAAAGATATATCTATTTCATACAACTATAAGAGTGAATTCTAATTTCAGTACTTTTCCGTTAACAGGGCAGCACCTTTTTTCGGCTGCTATTATAATCATCATATTAATAATTATATTATCACATATATGACTCACCAGGTACTACAAGAATTACTGTCAGACCATATTTGAAAGGCTAATAAAATACATGTATTAAATGCCTTAGCATTAAACAATCATGTTATAATATACTTTACGGCTGCTATTAATGTTCTTTTCCTTGTTAACGGAGACGCTCCAAATAAACCATGTGTTGTGGCACAGTACAAAACTTGGAAGGGAGGAGGGAGAGTCCTGTTTTGGGACTACTAACTGAAGGTCTTTTTTAATTTTTATTACCACCTTTAAACTTACTGAGCAGTTCCTGTTGGTGAAGTTATCATACAGTTAACTTACCGACAACATGTAATACCGTCGGAAACGTTATCAGAGCCATACAGTTAACTTACCGACGATATGCAATACCGTCGAAAATGTTATCTGAGCAACACTGACTTTATCATCTAACCCAGCAAGTTCCTTTTGTTTGTACGGCAAAATGTCCAGATTTATGCCTGATATTCTTCCTCTTTTCCTCCTAAAATGTTTTGTTTCCTCCTAAATGTTGCACTTACTATGGAAGTCACAACATTTCTAACGAGGCCTGAACTGAATCCAAGTCAGAAGACATCTTCCTGCACAATCGTAGAATAGTGGCAGATGTTTAACAAGCCAGCGCTCGTCCTTCTGAGTAACCCCCTCACTTTGGATAAACAAACATACAGTCAGCCTCGAAAATTCACTTCATGTTATAAAACCATTGTAGAAATCCGCGGATGGTGGGAAAACAAAGGCAAAAGTGAAACCATGACAGGACTGTTAAATAACCAGTGCTGACCTAGAAAATGAATAACACTCCGACAAGGAAAAGAACATTAGCAGCGGCCGAAAAAGTGTTGCCCTGTTAATGCAAAAGTACCCTAATTTCCAAGACACCTAGTGCAGTGGTCTGTCTCATGAAGACATCACTCATTTTTGAAGGCTGATATATTGTGGTCCTTCACAGAGATATATGGAAGATCAACAGAAAAAACCTCTAGAGAAGGAACAAGCTTTGGCTGTTCTCTTCTGGTGCTACCTACTTATCAAAGCTGAGGGTAAATTGGTCAAAGAAAGTACATGGTTAGAAAAGGGAATTCTATAGGTAAATTACCTATCCCAACTTGTGGAGGGGATTCCTGTGTTTGCTTCCCTCCAACAGCTGCATGTCCATTGAAGGACTACAGGAAAGACTTCAGACTATGTTACACTGTGGGCAGATCAAGATTTCACAATAGGATAGATCTTCCCTTTTAACCCCATATGTCAAAGCCCTCACTGTATTGAGCCTTCTATATCAAATCCTAAAAGCAGCTCATATCTTCAGAGCTCTTCCAAACTGTCAACTTCAAAACATGCATAGTATATTTGATAACTTCTTGAAGAACATTACCCCAGACAGCAATGCATTTCAGAGCAAAGAAATAACGTATTTAATCATCAAACCATGAGGCAAACCAAATTTCTGTAAGGATGGGATTTTATTTTACCAAAAAACATTACTGAGTACTTTTTTGTGTGGCACAAGGGTTTATATGTAGGGCAACATGTAAATGTATGGAAGTATTGGCTTCATTATGTGTCATAAGCTTTGGGACTATTAATAGTTCTTTGGTTTACCATAGCACAATGTGCTTTGAATTGCCTTGGTAGGTGTATCCCGTGCTATAAATTATTCTTTTTTTATAGTTACCTGCCCAACTGTTTCCACATGGGACACTGAAAATTAGAGCTTGCTGTGACTGAGCATATATATGTCGGCCCTCATTCGTAGCATCCTAGTCAGTTTACACCTCCAGGTCTACTCATATGGATACAATTATCTAATCCCCTCTTTTTATACCAAGTACCAGAAAAGAGCTTTATTAAGGCCTTAATGAAAATTATTGGCAATAATGCCTGTGCAGACTCAACCTGTTGCCTTCTGGACTTTGTTTAGACTAGAAGAAACTGAAAGGTGTTTACGATCATAATAAGGGAAATATAATGAAATAAACTGGAAACCTTTAAAACACAGGTGAAGTGGGCTGCTAAGGGGTGGAAGAACAAAGTACCAGATTAAAGAGAGATAGATGAGAATATAACAACAAAATGATTTTGTGAAGTTAGAGGTGATACTGAAGTACGCATACATGTCTGTTTGCTTTTGGCCTTTTGACATTTCACTGCCAGTGTGGAAAGGGTAATATGCAGAATGGAGGCTATATTGGTCTGTTTTTTTTCCCTTTGAGAAATAATAATGTTTATAAATGTTTTATTATATAGATAGGAGAAGGAGAACTTTATGGAATGTGTTATGTGAAGTACAAAGTCTCCATCTCTCTCTTGTTGTGAAGCTGACTGAGGGTTAGTAGAAAGACTAAGATTAAGTAGGGCACGTAAATGACTGAACTGAAAAGTTAAATAATGTGTGAAATGGTGTGTATAAGTGTAGCATGGCCCAATTACTTCCTCAGGGATTAGGGGTTCATGTGTGCAGGCGTATCCAACAAATGGAATGTCCACAGAGGTTCCTCATTAAAAGAATACAGGGGATAAGTAATATGTCCTATGCAGACCACCTCAATGCCCTATCCCTCTATTCTGTCTCCTACAGGCTTTTGAGGGGAGATTTATGCCTGGCATACAGGACATTGTCAGACTTCACTTTGACGGATCTCCTGCATATCCACAAAACAAACAGTGCCAGAATTGCCCATTCTAAAGACTTAAACCTTGCCTGTGATATAAATAGGACTTGGTGGAGAGATAGGTATGTTTCCCAGAGACTACCCCATCTGTGGAACAGGCTCCCTATCCATGTGAAGCAGAGTTCCTCCCTAACCCAATTCAAGTGCAACTTGGACAATTGGATGGGAAACCAGAAATTCATCCCTGGTTTGGCCCCTATGTCTCTAGTGCAAACAGGTAACCTGTAAATAGATGTTATTTCTTAAGTCCTAATCTTATTCCCTGTGCACGCCCACTGATGTCTCTGTTACTCGGCATGCAAAGAGCATTGCAGGGGAGTTTTACTCAATTCCAGTACCCATAATGGAGATCAGTAAAGCACACATTTCTAGACATGCATCGCCTGAATAACTAGGACTGGTCAAAAGTCACAGCTAATTGATTTTTTCTACTCTTGGTGTTTTGAGTGTTTGTCCCCCAAGGTTCCTATTCTGGGAGCTTTATCCAGGCACCCCTTACATAATATAACAAACTCCAAGGTCCTACTGACATAGGTAAAAGTCTTAACACCAAGGTGGAAAAAATGTTGAATGACTGTGGGTGATTACATTTTCAGTTATTAGATGTGTTTCTGCACCTGTTCCCTCCTCATCCTCTGAGAGGAGGAAGTGCACCCAGTTCCCCATTCTTCGCTCATCCCCAATAAGTTCCTTCTGGGTCAAAACTGCTAAGCTATTTCAGATCTCCTAATTTCAAATTCTGACTCTGTCTATCTGTGTTATGGAGCTGGAATTCACGCAGGCTCAGACATTTGCCAGCACAAGCATACTACCTGAAACTGTGGGATATTTTCCTTTACTCTTCGCCATGGTGCAACACACCAACCTTTTTTAAAGTTCATATCTGCATTTCTGATTTGCTGAAACCTAGGAATGGCAGGCATTTTAGTAGTATTAGAATTCAAGTGATTATTTTCCTCTATAATAATGTTACTCATTGCTTTAGAGACCATCACAAATAGGTAGCCCTCATACAACAGGAAGCTGTATTCATGTTCTTTCTTCACAAAATGGTAAGCTGTTTCTTTAGTACCATGACAACATTTCAGCAGGAACCCATAAAGAATACCCTTTATACCATCAGAGAAATGGACACATGCTGTTAATTACCCAGTAAGCATAATTATGCATGAGCATTAAATAAAATAAAGGAGATTTGCTTGGCTGAAAATGAATATTGCATTAATCTAACAATATAGCTTTTGAATTCCAAAGGTATCTAAAATGTTAAACCAGACACATCTTGACAAATCATGCCTGGCATATAAATTTGCTCCCAAGCAAATATCTCTTTTTTTGCTCCACAAAACAGTGTAGCACAAAACATTTGAAAGGTGATGGGAAATTGTTGTCATTATAGCCATTTTCTGCTGGCAATGTTTTATTACCCAGCGTTGCTGTAAGCCATTTGTAAATATCAAAAATGGCATTGAAAACTCCCTGAATTATGATAGCAAGTAATCCTGATAGGATGGCTTCACATGAATGTTAAGTTATATGCTATAACAATACAAATGGTTGAAGCAACTCTGGTGGCATACAGGGATGAAGCCCTAACTTTGGCCCAGTAACCCCGGTTGCATTAGCGGCTTGGGTGATGGATGGAACGTCACGGAGGGATGGGCATGCCTGTCTGAGGTCAGAGGGCATTCGTTGATGAAGATCCTTTAAGAAAGTAGTGGATCAAAGGGGGAAATTGCCCCTGAACATAGTTAGCAAACATGGGAGGTGGAACAGAGAAGTTGGTAGGGAGTATAAATAAAAAATCCCCCACCAGGATAGAAGCAAAGATGGCTGAGCCTGCAGGACACCTTTAGGATCTACAACAAGCTTCAGCACTATCAGAGTAAGTCCATGGGGAATAGAAGATAAAGCTGGTAGATCCAGAGTGGTTGTGGGACACTGTGGGCCAGGCCAGTTATATAATGTCCCAAGGAGGCCCCCAAAAAATATAAACAAAACCCAGAAAATTGTTACATGAAGTAATAGCACCATGTTTAGGGGTCATCTGTTACTTTACATGAAGTGTCATCTGCATAGCTCTCAACTGTCTAGATTTTTTACTCATATTTTTGGTCCATTTCTTATAAAATGGTAGTTTTCTGCAAATCACTGGGAAATCATTGAGGACTGAAGTCAGAAAATAATGCCATACATTTGATTTTCAGATTTCATATCCATCAGAAAATTCATGCTAATGCAAAACCTGTTATTATATCAACTTTCTAAGTTTGTAAGAGCAATATTTAAAAGTGTCCCTATTTTGGGGCCTCTGTCTCTCCCATTGTTTGTGACTATATCCAGATTTCTTGCTGTAAGAGGCTGAGAGGTTGGATCTGGCAAGGATACACTGTCCAAAACAAAGAGGGTTAGTAATGATAATGCCTTTTATATGTGAGATACTGAAACTGTATCACATTTATACTGCAGTTGTCATCATGACCATCATAATTAGTTTTGAATGGTACAAATGCATAAGAATTGTAGCAGAAGGAATGCAGCTTATCATTTTTGGAGTGCATATTCACTAACCACAGAATAAAACATCAGCATTATATTCAGCCTGTTTTATTTT
Organism: Protopterus annectens; assembly: GCF_019279795.1. NCBI lineage: Eukaryota > Metazoa > Chordata > Ceratodontiformes > Protopteridae > Protopterus > Protopterus annectens. The sequence continues at coordinate 1,336,051,685 of NC_056726.1, forward strand.
AGTCAATAGTATAAATCAATCATGTTATTAGCACAAAATTTAACAGCACTGCTACAATGAACAGATACTCTGTGTCGGCCGATCTGGCCTACAAATAAATTAAAGCTTGTGGAATTTGGTACTGGCAGGGATGTTTGGGATTTATTTCCCTGTCCAGCTTGCAAGAAGTCTAGACATAATTGTTTCCAAATGGCTGTTACAGCAGAAGACAGCAGCTTTTAGTCAGACATTCCAGTGCAAAACCTAATAGGAATGGAATGAGCTGGTCATGTACATTCTCTTACAGAAGAATAGAACAGTACATGTTGACCTAATTATCTTCCCTTTCCAGTTTATATTGTGGTTTGCTTTCCTAGCACAGATTCCAGTTGTTTTCAAGACTGAGGAGTTAGAGAAATTAAGCAAATGAAGTAATGAAAGCCAAGCATCAAAGTCTGTATTGTACGTAGCCCTGTACTCATTTGTTGATGGCTGTTTACATGTTGAATGGTACAGTTGGGGTAAAGCCTAAAGGGGAGTGCAGCATGACAATCCCCTGGGAGTTAAATTAACATAATCTGGTAAAGAACGCTTGGCAGTTTTCAGCTGATTTGTTCATCATCGTGACACAAACCCAAAGTTAAAAACTAAACAGGCAAGCAACTTAAGGGCTGACCAGATTTTATAACTTCAGACATCGGGGGATCACCATCAGGACAGGCATTCAAAGAGTAACGAAAACTGACTAAAAGTAAGTCTGATTAATGTATTTTGCATCCTGTGACATTTCTTTTTATCTTGACACAACAGCTAAGATGAGAAACAAGATGATGTTATTGTTCTCTGAGCAGAGTTTAACTTATTTGTTACCCTCACAAGAATTTATGATTTCTCTGACATCATCCATCACTGTATTTCTCTCTGAATGTTAACTGTAATTAGTGCTGTAGACATTTTTTTAGAGAACTGTGACTATTATATTTGTGCTAATGTGTTTGCCATATAATTGACATTTGTCTGAGGCTCCGTCTAGATGACTGATGTTACTTATGTACCAAAGTGTCTATTTTCAAATGTATTTTTCTCTTTCCTTTGTGGAGAAACAGTAATAAGACATCTGAATTTGCTTACTTTTATTTGTGTCCAGTCATTACAGTTTTGTCGCCATAATGAATTAGCCTCCGTGGGCAAGTATGGGATTTTTTTTTGTAGGGATTTGATACCTTTTTCATGATATATTTATCCAGAATCTTACTTACTACTACGACAGAAACTTAGAGACTTTTAAGAAGCCTTTCTATAGCTCTGTGATTGAATAAATACAAACTAGTTTTTTTTTTTAAGATTTTTGTGCTCACACTCATGCTGATCATCAGATGCTCTTTCAATCAATTGGCCCGTTAGATCCCATGTATTAAAGTGAGTGTTAATCAGGAGGGTCTGTCACTGAGGTAGCCTTCCGCTGTGGTTTGTATTTTTACTTTTGCATTTCTAACTCCACTGCACATGCCCAGTAACATGCTCTGGACCTGGTATGCTATTGTCACTGACTTCTGAGAGTGAGATAACCCGTCAGGATGACTCTGCTCCCATTGAGCCAACTAGTCCAGTGTGGCCTCCAGTCTACACCAAGTATTGAACCATGGGAATGAGTGCCCTGCTTGTGCACAACCATCCATCAGGAGAGGTGAGCCAGCAAAACTGCAACACCTTCTCTTCCCCTGTACAAGCTTCAGCAGGTTCCCTAACCATTATTTGAACTTGGATGACCTGGGATGTAGTCAAAGCATTAACCTTGTATGCCAACAGAGCTGACCATGTTTCTGATTTTGTGAAGTGGGATATGCATCTTTTGTCATTGCTAAAATCATTCTGTCTATTTTGATCTACAGGCCAGCGGTTTAAATGCCATCAATCCTACTTAATAAGCAACAGCTTTTTCATCTGGACATTCTAAAATGTATAGGTGATTCCTCTTTGCACAGTATTTCTATTTTACATTTTAAAATTATTTTAGTTTGTTTACTTCTCCTAGACTGTGTAATGCAAAGTATTTTTAATATCTGATGCAGTATGTTTTACTGTCCAGTAATTTAAAGAAAAGCATGTTGCTGCAAGTAAAAAAGGAGTTAATTTTGTTGCCTATTAGTTATGTACAAGGCGTTTGTGAGCAGAAGTTATGCAGAGCTTACAAACTTCATTATCTTGGCCACTTGCTTACCTTAACTTCCTCCCTTCGTTTTGGAGAATCCAGTCAAACCCTATATTCCAACCCCAGCTCATGTTTGAACGTAACATTTCCATCCATAAATTAAACTGCAGCAGTAAAGCTTCATAAAAATCAAATCTTGGTTTTCAGGATATCCATACTTCGCCACAAATGATCTTTTATTATAGCTTCTTTCGTGTTTTCATAACCTGTTAAATTATTTAAAAGTAAATGCACAGTGCAAATGTTTTAGGAGTTTCACTTAACCTCAGTCAGTCACTGATCTGTGGCAGCGTAGGCAGCTTTCATTGCCTCAGGTGTCTTAAATCAAACCTGCAGAATGACAGCAGATGAGTGTTCCATGTCTTTATTACTTTTTGCCTGCCTTTTTTTATTTTGCATGTTTTTAATTCTGTAAGTTATTAAATTATCACATTGTAGAGCTGCTGCTCCACATAAACATTTTGTTATATGCTTCAGTCATAGATGAAAGTGATCCATAGTTCACTTACTCTTGTAACAGATTTATATAAAAATAAAATAAGCCACCTTCACAATGATGCATAGCTCTGTCAGAGCTAACAGCACCAGCAAAGCAGTGTGTGGTAGTTGTGATGTTAAAGGTTCAGTCAGCACCATGGTCACTGGGAAATGCATCCACGCACACACACATTGGTGCAGTCAAATTCATTTAAAGAGAAGACTACATAGGCTTTTTGTCTTGTTCTGCTCTCTGGCAAATTAAATGTGATTAAGATTAACAGACACTGTAAGAATCTTATGTGTGGTTCTGTATCAATTAATAAAAGCTGACAGATAAAATTCAATGGACAAAAAAAATGTTCTTTTTCTGATAGTGCAAATAAATACTACAAATTGTGGATCACATAAACAGTATGAAAAGAAATCCTTTGAATAACCAGTAAGATTAATACATTCATCATAAATTTTCTAAGAAATGAGCTCAGACAGATACCAGACATTCCTGTCACTGAGAAACTTCCTACAGTAGAATGCTACCAGTCCCTATGTCATGGTTACCGTCTGTTTCTAGTATAGAGACATTCGCTTAGAACTGTGGACAGATACATAATCTCATTTTCAGCTTCTCAAATTGCAGTTCCCTCATATTCCCTTCACAAAGAAAACAACATATTCTTTTACATGCCCAGCGGAATTTGATTTTCACTCATATTAGATCTGTAATCACTTTGCTTAGCTTCCAGGCATACTTAAACTAAGTTTTAAGGGAGAAGACAAAACAGGAACACCAGCAAAGTGGTATAACATAAATTCATTGCTTGTCCTTTATTCATTGAGTGATTTTTCTCTGCATTCATTAAATTCATTTATTTATGATTCATGTCATGTCTGACCTGCTTTTTGAGACCCGATGGTATAGGGTATGGTATAGGGTTTGATTCCTTCTACCTCCCTTAACCAGACAGTGCTCCTAGGTCGACCATGAAAAGGCACACTTGTATCCAATGCATTTATCTGGTTAACAAATGTACTAAATAAAATTCATTCCTTGGGCAACTGTACAGGTTCATTGAAATGAATGTTTGTACTGATCTCACACCTTTGGTGGCTTTAGTTTTGTACTACTCTTTTGATATTTAATGTCACAATGGTTTACTATATATTTGTTAGAGAGCAACTCTGTTCAACATCTGCCATAGTTTTATTGCTGTTGTTACTTTATTTTTTATCCCATGTATAACAGGCCATAAGTAAATAAAAATTTCAAGGTCCAACCTACATACCTGAAAACTGTTAATTAAACAAATGCATATATACAGAGATACACTCTTTGTGACAACATGCCTGGCATCCTTTGCCAAACTTGCAACATAGTGATCTAGAAGTGCTTTTCCTATTATCTTACTAATTTTTTTTTGCAAATCTTTTAATATTTACAAGGTAGTATCAAACTGTTTTCATATGACCTTTAACTGATTCATTGCTTGTTGCCATTGTCATGCAAAACTAGTTGTTTTACTTTTTCTTCAATACTTTGTTTACTAATTTTCTACATGATTTTTAGGATATATTTTGGATCACTACTCAGTAATTCAATGGCTGACCTTCTGGGTGACTGGATTCATATCTTTAGCATTTCTAATGCTGACAAGAGTTAACTCGATGCTGTCAGGATTTACCATTTATCATGTCAATTTTTTATGATGAATAAGGGTAGGGTGAACTCTCAGCTCCCTGTCCAAATTCAAAAATGCATTTAGACTGCACCAGTGTTGAAGAAGGGTATAATCCTAACTGCTGTCCAGCTGACCTGAGTTTGACTTGTAGCTCAGGTGTTTGATGGTGTAGGTAGGGTGGATTGTTGTGCTCATCCTGGGGAGAAAGACAATAGTTCCAGCCCAGCTCACACCACTGCTTGACATGATGTCATCTGGAAAGTAGAAGGATGACACGATGTGTGGAGCCAGTGAGTCGCCACTCCAGTGATGGTAGCATATGGAAACACATGAAAGGGATCATGCATATGTGTATACAGGACATAGCTGACCTTTGCGGTGATGCAAGTGGTCACATCACTACCATGGTTGTGGTTAGAGCAAATAAAAAAAAAATAGAAAGAAACATGCTTTCATTGCCAATATGCTGTTACGAGCGAAATGCATAAACATGACTGTCTGGATAACTGCCCTTCATTGGTCAATGTAGTGTCTAACTGAGGGGAGGCTTGATAGTTTTCAGGCAGGTGGACAAAGGCAATATAAAAATGTATTCAGGACACCCTGTTTGGGACTACTGCTAGAATGATTTTATGGTTTGTCCTATGGGTGTGGTTATCTTACTTCTCTCCTAACAACCTCTTTTTCTTTCAGTCAGACAATGCAGTAATGTAGGTATGGTATTCTGACTCCCTTCTGTGTACATATGCTTCTCCTGTTAGTTGAGAGGAAAATGTTTTGACTTATTCTGATCTGTTCAAGTTTTCTCAGTGGTATATCTTACAAAGCCAAATAAATATTGGCATTGACACTATCTCTCATAATCTTCTTCTATCTAAACTCTCTAATCTTAATCTTTCCTTCTCTTCCATCAACTGGTTCACCAGTTACCTCTCTAACAGGCAACAAGCAGTCAAATGGAAGAAAGTCACTTCCTCTTTTCTTAATACTCCTACAGTGGTACCCCAGGATTGTATCTTAGGACCTTTACTGTTCAATATTTTCATAAATGACTTCCACCAGACCATCCCAAATGCTAAGCTTATTCAATACGCAAATGACTCTACAATCATCTGTTCTGCCACCTCCATCCCCACTCTCTTAAAATTAAGCCAGGATGCCTTCACCTCCACTGAACACTGGATGTTAGATAACCACTTGGCAGTAAATGCATAAAAAACTAAACTTATGGTATTTATTCCTTCTAAAAACATCACCATAGTTTAAAAACTCAGTCTCCATTACTAGCCATAACAATACCCCTCTCAAGTTAGTATCCCATGCCAAACTTCTAGGTGTACTCATTGATGAACAGCTTAAGTTTGATACCCATCTTCAAACAAACATCAAGAAATCCCACCAGAAACTTGATATGCTTTACCGCCACAATCGCTATCTTACTCCCCCTACAAAGTTTGTTTTCTACCACATACCTCATTCCTTCCCTCCTATATGGCACCCTACTTCTTACAAACCTAAATTCTTTTCTAAAGACAAAACTCTCTTCCTGTTATAACAAAATTGCCAAGTTTGCTGCAGGCTGAAAATCTTTCACCCATCACTGTAATGCTCTTCACAAACTAAATTGGCTAGAACTGCCCAATCACCTTTCCTACATTCAACTCACTCACACCCACAAACTTATCTTCAATCCCTCTCTCTGTCCCTCCCTCACCTCCTCTCTCAAAATGCATCTGCCTGATAGACCTCTTAGATCCACTAACCAGAATCTGATTGAACTGCACAAGCCTGCCCATCCACCAGGCAAACATCTACTATCTTTTTCTGTAGCACGCCTCTGGAACTCCCTACCACCTCTTATTTGTACCACTTATAACCATGCTGCCTTTAAGACCTTGCTTCACTCTCATCTTATATCCCTCTGGGAATGTTCCTGCTCTCACCCCACATAACTCCCATCTATTAGGAAAACATCCATTATCTTTTTTCTAGCATGCCTCCAGAACTCCCTACCACCTTTTATTTGTACCACCTATCTACTCTACCTTTTAAGACCTTGCTTCACTCTCATCTTATTCCCTGTGGTATTTTCCCGGCTCTCACCCCATATAACTCCCTCAGCATTTCACTCTGCCTCCTCTCATACCTCACTGTAACCTAATATGACACCTAATCCATCTTTCTCTCCAGCCCCTAACTTTTTATTCTACTTGTTCTATTATTTCCTCTTTTCCTACTTCTGCAATAAAGTCCTCCTGCCCCACTTATCCTTCTATTACTCTCATATGATACCTATATGAATTGCCATTGCTTCTACTGTTAAATCTCCTTTGATCAACAAATGTATTTGTACATATTTGTAAATACTGACTAATGTTTTTCTTAAATTTTTTTCTTTTCTTTTAAAATTCCTATTGTATGTTAAAATTTTACTACTATGTTCTTCACCTGTATTACTGCATCACTCAATTGCCTATGATTTGTTTATATTGTATAATGCCTTTTATGGAGCTTTTCTCCTTAGGACTCCATTGAAAATGGGCTCTTCTAGGCCCAATTGACTATCCTGGTAAACAAACCATAAAATAAAATTATGACTTTACGTTATCATCATTTCTTACTTTTTTTGATGAGAGGTACTGTTCTCAGGATAGTCCCACTACCTATTTTGCAGCTGTACATCTTTTGTTTAGTTCTCACCTCAAATTCCAGTAAAGATTTTTACATGTTCCCCATGGTTTTGAGAAAAAGGCAACACAACCAGAAACAAAATCCTTGTCACTAGTAATTACATTAAAAACAGAAGGGAATATTATTAAAACAACTCTGGCTACAAATACCACAGGGAAAATATAACTTACATAATGCACACACTTGACAACAGAGCAATATGTGTATACTAACTAGTTTCTTGACAAACTACCCATTCAAACACCACCAATGTAATGCCTAAAGCCACACTAAAGACATTGTTATAAAAAAACAGATTCTTTTCAGCAAACAAAATCAAAAAGAAAGTTCACTTGACATTATATAACATACAGTATGTACAGTTCTTTATTGTAATGTTGGAAGCCCATAGATGTACTCCATCAATCAGGGTTAGTTGCAGCCATCCCTTTCAGTAATAGGTTCTAAATAGAAAATCAAAGCCATAGGCCTTAGTCAAGCCTTGTTTCTAGTTCCAGAAAAGTTATTTGCCTGAATTTATCAAATCCAGAATGAACACTGAATGGGACTCCCAACTTCATAAGTCTTTAATCGGGGCCGTTGTCTTGACCATAATGATCCTCTGACTTTGGAACTAACTTCTTAGTTTCATGGATTCATAGATTCATAGATATCTCAAGGCCACTAAGTCCAATGACCTGTGATATCTCACCAGTATTCTCCCTCAAGTTGTACCTCCTTTCTCCAGGAAAGTTGTAGTTGTCAATCCTGAAGAAAATTAGTGGAAACCCATCCAGTCATTAAGTTTGTGTTTAAAAGAAGAGAGTGGATCACACTGCTTAACAAACATGGGAAGATTTTTAAAGGTTTGGGGGTGCCAGGTAATAACCAAGTCATTCCACCAAGTCTTATTTTTCTGTTGGTGAAGATTTAGGTCCCAGGTTCTACTACTGGTGGAGATATTAGACTTGCAATTAAACAAGAAGACCAGGACAACTGGGAGATAAATGCCACAGTAGGTAAGACAGAGGTCTTCTCTCAAAAGTCTATAGGACAATGAATAAATGGTTAGAGTTTCCAGACTCTCTTAATAACCCAGGGACATTAGGCCTGATATCTTTTTGGTCAGGAGCGTTTGGAGTCTTTCTGATTGTGTGATATGTTTAATAGGACTTCCATAAAGGGAATTATACTCAATGATAGGCCTACTCAATACTGAGTACAAGGGAATAATTACCTATAGAGTCTGTGGTTGCCATAGTGATCAGGATGTTTACCTCACAGACACAAGATACATGGTTTGATTCTCACCTTTGATGAAATTGGCTAAGCTTAAAATGGCCCACAAAGGCAGTTACCATACAAACCTCTCTTGACCTTGATTTTATTCCTTTGGCAATCAGCTGAGCTAAATAAAATGTTACATGACAACCATTGTTCCATCATGATCAAAATAGAAGGAACTGTCAACCAAAGCACTTTTAGTCAATTAGTTTGAGCCTATTTTTACTACACCAGGAATTTACTAGGGATAGTTCAATTTGGAGGGTTTGGGTGTCATAGGGTGACTTAACAACAACCTCTAGTTTGCAGTCATTTGCAAACTTTGTTAGGGGTCCTGGATGTCTGCTTGGAAATCTGAATAGTAGATAACAAAAACAAGTGTTCCCAACACTGAGCCCTGAGGAACATCGCTAGTCACTTTCATAATTTCTGATGAGTTAGCTGCAACTTGCACTGTGTGGGTTCTGTCTTTCAGCCACTTTGCTAACAATCTTACCATATATGGTCGATTTTTAAAGCATTTAGCTTTTCTATGATGCCAGCATGCGGAATGGTGTCATAGGCGTAGGCTAGGTCAAGATATACCACATGCAGTGCATAGCAACAATCTACAGCATCCATTTCCCTTTCAGAGAAGCTAAGAAAATTAAATAGACAGAATCTATCCTTTATGAAGCCAAATTGTTGGGACTCGAGTCTAACAAGATGTCTAAATTAATAAAAATGCTGGCAAGCAGAGTTTCACAGGCACATATCGCTCAGGTGGTGATAAACGAAAGGTGTATTTAATGATAAAAATCCACAAGAAAAAAAATATAACATGAGCGCTTTCATTAAACAAGTGTTAACTTCAAGAGACACCATTAAAATGTAAGACAACCATTTATATACATATAAAAAACACACTGGGTAAGCAAAAAGAGGCAGCTAGCTAAGCAACACTGAGATAGAACATTAATTAACCCCTTGATGACTGTATTACAGTTGAAACTGTTACATCTTAAATACAACTAAAACTTGTAATTAAAAGATAGATTATTAGTCTCATACTTATGTCATGAATGGTTATAAATATAATAAAATTAAAACCAAATCATTTTTAAAAATCTCATATTACATGTTCACATAATGCTAAAATATTTCCGAAAGCAAAATACATATAAAAGTGCTTGTGCTTAACAAATATTTTAAGATATCTTATTCCTTTCTAGGGCTTTTAATTTCAATACAGGAGAGATGGACTTCCTGTCATTTATCCCTGGCCATCTATCTGCTTGTAGTAAGATTTGCCACCTTAACTCATTTAACTCTAACTAAAGTCCTCAAGGCTTTTTGTCACTGATGTCTACATGCTCTATTGCCATAAATGTGAAATTGTGGCCAGTGTTGTCTTGAATATGCCTCGCTAATGCATTGTTAATATTATTCTTTCTTATGGCATAGTTGTGTTCATAAATTCTGGCGTTAAATTTCCTTTCTGTTTTGCCTACATACAATGCTAGGCATTGGTCACATGTGGCCATGTAGACCACTGCCTTGGAGTGACAGTTATATTTACCTTTTACATAATGGTCTATACCATTCACTGTAAATTTGCTGCCTGATTTCACATTGTGGCACCAGTTACCATTCATGACATAGGTATGAGACTAGTAATTTATCTTTTAATTCCAAGTTTTAGTTGTATTTAAGATGTAACAGTTTGAATTGTAATACAGTCATCAAGGGGTTAATTAATGTTCTGTCGCAGTGTTGCTCAGCTAGCTGCCTCTCTTTGCTTACCCAATCAGAATGTTTTTTATATGTATATAAATGGTTGTCTTACATTTTAATGGTGTCTGATGAAGTTAACACTTATTTAACGAAAGTGCTCACATTTTATTTGTTTTTCTTGTGGATTTGTATCATTAAATACACCTTTGGTTTATCACCACCTGAGTGATTTGTGCCTGTGAAACTCTGCTTGCCAGCATGTTTATTCATTTAATTTGTTTTGCTGTTTTTGTCTTTTTGAGTTTGTTCATGGCTTCTGGCAGCATGGAGTTATCTGGCACACCAACAGCTAACAAAGAGCATGAAGGAAACAACTCAGAGATTGGACAGCTTACTGCTTTCATTCTACAACTAACCCAGAGGATGGATTGTCTGTATGAATATGTGGGACTGAATAGTACCACGTCTGCTCTTGCACACTTGAATCAGCATGGGGAGGCTAGCAAGCGTGCTACTAACTTTCAAAACACACCGTTATGCCTCATTTCCAATTCACAGGAAAGAGAATTAAGGCAGGAAAGCACAACGCATCTGAGCATGTCAGGAATGAGTTTTCTGACAGCAGGAACTTTCACAATGCTGCAGGAAGAAATTGAATAACAGAAACTCTTAACAAGGACATTCTTCAGTTGGAGGAGTGGTTGCGGAATTGGATTTCGTTTAACAGAAGCATCAAACACAATAGCCCTTCCATGGAAGGTAAGCTGACAGATTTTGATGTTAAGTTATCTTGATGCAAGAAACTTCAACTGGAAAATGCCTACCTAAGGGAATACACTAGACTAAAAGTGGTTCCCAAAGGTTTAAGGGTTTGGCACTTTCCTACTGGTTTACAGCATGACTCTGTTTTGTACACTGAATTAGTTAATTTATTTGATAAATGTGGGCTTGAGCTTTTAATTAAACATAACAACAGTGAACTGGAGCTGTTATTCAAAGACCTTGAAATTCTAGACTCTGCCATCCGTGAGGATTATGAGTACAGCAACATGAGATTTGAACATTTCAGGATTTACACTAGCACAGACCAGCACATAACAAAACTTACAGCTGGTAAACTGAACAAGCTGGACAGGGATGTTCAGGACTATGCTAATGGTATGGCCTACTCTAAACCTCCTGGTTCATACAAAAAGTTTAAAGCCCCACGAGGGGAAAGTAACAAGCAATTATCACACCCTGCTGAAGTAAATGGCAATGATGAATGTAGGTTTGAAGAGACTGATGACGGGATTTTAAACTATGATGCTGAATTCCCAGAACTCAGGAGAAGTGAAAGAATTAGGAACAAAAGCCATTACAACAATAGGCAGCAACCACAGGGCAGCTACCCACCACAAGTTTTTCAGGGGGCCAGGCCAAAGAACAGGAACTGAAAAGCTTAGCATCTCCACTAGGGCCTTCTGGTCACCATATTAATGTTAATGACTGCTTCATTAATGTAAGCGCCCCAACACCAGTGGACTCTGTTCAAGAAGCCGGTGCCTACACAGTGGTTTTCAACCACCAAAAAGACTTTTCAGTACACAATTATTCTACTTTATGTATAAATGAAACTACAGCTGACTTATTGTCTAAGGGAATGACCATTGTACCTAGTAAGAAATTTAATGTTGTAGACATTATGTTAGATCTGAAACTTTATTTAAGAAAGTTGAATTTGACCTTGCTACATGGTACTACCTCCCAAACTAATGTCAGTGAAGGCAGCATTGTTAAGATCAGTTCTACTTACAACCCCCCTTTGCATCCGAAATTAGTAATGTATGAAAAAGTTTGTGAACTTGGTCTGTATAATCTAAATAAGAACAAATACAGGCCAGCTCAAACACTTCAAAAAATGAATCAAAGTGAACATGATTGCTTACTGGAACTGCAAGAACATGACTTCAGGGTTATGAAACCTGACAAAGGGTGAGGGGTTGTAATCATAGACTCTCCCACATACAATGACAAAATGTTGGCTATGTTAGACACAGAAAATTACACAGAAGTGTCCCTTAATTAATTAAATGCAGCATATAGAAAAATCTACAGCCAACTCACTGACATATTTATAGAAAGAAGAGTTGACCTTTCCTTACATAATTATCTTAATATCATTAGCCCAAGGATACCAGTTGTTGTGTCTTTCGGCTTTTCCCAGTTAGGGGTCGCCACAGCGGAACTCCGGTCCGCTAATGATTGGTAGTTGATTTTTACATGCCGAGTTACCAGCCTTGATGCACAACCTTCAACGAAGGTACGCCCATTCATGCATGTGTCGACACAGAAGACGCTCTAGCTGAGAATCGAACCGGACAACGTCTTACTGTGAGGTGACAGTGCTACCGCAGCACCACCACCGCGAGCCCAAGTGTTCTTTGGTATTCCCAAGATCCACAAGAGCCTCTCAGATCCACCTATGAGGCCCTTAGTGGATGGAAGACACTGCATTACCACTGCTTGTGCCCAGTTTTTAGACCATGAGCTGAAGAAAATATTGTGTAACGAAAGCCAGATTTGTAAAGACTCTTGGGCTTTTTTAGAACAAGTGAACAAAGCCAGGTATGACGCAAGTGACATCATGGTCACTATAGATGTAAAAGACCTGTACATGGTCATCCCACAAGAAATTGGTCTTGAGTGGGTGGGTGACCTACTGTTGTTACACAAAGTTAACCAGGAGAAAAGTAATCCAATTTTGGAATTATTAGAAATTGTTTTAAGAAACAACTATTTCTCCTTTAAAGGCAGTTACTTTTTGCAGACCATAGGAGTAGCAATGGGTTCAGCTTGTGGTGGGGCATTCGCGAACATGGTAATGGCATATTGGGAAAGAAATTATGTATTTCAGTCTCAGTACTATTCTAAGGTCAAACTGTATTACAGATATCAAGATGATATCATCTTGATATGGAATGGGTCACTGGTTGATTTGGAAGAGTTTTTGAGATACCTTAACACCACCACTACATTCCTGCAATTCACTTGGGTGATTAGCCTGGATCATATGAATTACCTTGATGTCCACTTATACAAAGACACACATAATGCAAAGTATGCTATTAGGATCCATAGGGAAGAGACCTACTCAAACTTATTCCTGCATTACACTAGCTCCCACCCCAAGTACCAAATGAGGTCAGTAGTTAAAGGGCAATTAGTTCGAGCAGCCCGTATGATCTCCAGAGAAGAAGATTTTCTTATTGAATGCGATGACTTAAATACTATGTTCTTGAGGAGGGAGTACCCAGCAGACTTGCTTAATTAGCTTATGCAGGAAGTGATAGGTAAAAGAAAAGTAGGGCATTTTAAGCCCATAGTAGGGAAAAACATACTAGACAACACCCCCTCTGAAGATGAAGAGGGGAGACCTGAGTTGGAAAAAAGTACTTTTTGTAGATCTATGGTGCTTACATTCAATTCCGACTCATACCACTTGATATCCATTTTTTATAAGAACTGGGACATTTTAATGGATGACTTGGACATCAGGGCACAAATAGGAGAAAGACCTATAGTTACATACAGAAGGGGCTCAAACTTAAAAGACCTTCTTAGGAAAGGTTCTAACTACACTAGAACAAGACATGTAGGGATGTACAAATGTGAGTCTTATAACTGGTGCTACAAGGTGAAATCGGGCAGCAAATTTACAGTGAATTTTATAGACTATTATGTAAAAGGTAAATATAGCTGTCACTCCAAGGCAGTGGTCTGCATGGCCACATGTGACCAATGCCTAGCATTTTATGTAGGCAAAACAGAAAGGAAATTTAATGCCAGAATTTATGAACACAACTATGCCATAAGAAAGAATAATATTAACAATGCATTAGCGATGTATATTCAAGACAACACTGGCCACAATTTCACATTTATGGCAATAGACCATGTAGACATCAGTGACAAAAAGTCTTGGGGACTTCAGTTAGAGTTAAAGGAGCTAAGGTGACAAATCTTACTACAGGCAGATAGATGGCCAGGGATAAATGACAGGACATCCATCTTTCCTGTATTGAAACTAAAAGCCCTAGAAAGGAATAAAATATCTTAAAACATTTGTTAAGCACAAGCACTTTTGCATGTATTTTGCTTTCGGAAATATTTTAGCATTATGTGAACATGTAATATGAGATTTTTAAAAATGACTTTGGTTTTAATTTTATTGTATTTATAACCCTCCATGACATAAGTCTAAGACTAGTAATTTTGTCTTTTAATCACAAGTTTTAGTTGTATTTAAGATGTAACAGTTTCAATTGTAATTCAGTCATCAAGGGGTTAATTAATGTTCTGTCTCAGTGTTGCTTAGTTAGTTGCCTCTCTTTGCTTACCCAGAGTGTTTTTATATGAATATAAATGGTTGTCTTACATTTTAATTGTGTCTGATGAGGTTAACACATGTTTAACGAAAGCGCTCACGTTTTATTAGTTTTTTCTTGTGGATTTTTATCATTAAATACACCTTTGGTTTATCACCAACTGAGTGAATTGTGCCTGTGAAACTCTACTTGCCAGCATTTTATAAATGTGATGTCATGCTTTGTAGATGAGGGTTGTTATAATGATAGGTCTGTAGTTACCTGGATGGGTTGTAAGACCACCTTTATGGAAGGGCATCCCCTATGCTACCTGCCCCTTATTAGGGACAAAACCAGTTGCTAAACTTAGGTAAACAGTTTGAGGAGTATGTCTGGAAGGAAATGTTTACCATCCTTAATAAAGAAATTAGATATAACGTCAGGTCCCATGGAGGAAGTATTGTTGCTCTCTTTTAGCACTTTTAGTAAATGATCTTTAGAGAAAGTTGGAAAAATATGGGATTCAGATATTTTGGGGCTTTGAACAGACGTCTCTGGGATAAAGTTGACACTGAATCTGTTTTCAGATAATCAAGGATATCTGCAATGTCTATTGGATCAGAATAAATTCTGAGTAATGTAGGGTATTGATTTTGTTTTCTAACACAGCTAAATAAGGGTTTACAATTATCTTTGGCTTCAGAGGCCTTTCTAAATGCATAGGCTCCTTTAGTAGACCTGATAGTGTTGTTCAGTTTTTTTATAATTTGTGTCTGTCAGGCAAGCTCCTTTTATACATCACCAAATTGATATTTGAATTTTCAATAAATGATTAATGCAGTCAATTTCCTGACTAAAATGCTGTGAAGGGTTTACCAACAGAAGTCACTTTACAGACTTTTAAAGGTCCATTACATATTACCACACTCACTCAAAATGTGCACTCACACGTGCAAGCACACACACACACACACACACACACACACACACACACACACACACACACACACACACACACACAGACACACACACACACACACACACACACACACACACACACACACACACACACACACACACACACACACACACCACACACACACACAAACACACACACACGCATTCAAACATAAATTTAAATATTTTTATATTGTTCATTGATTAGATACATTTCTAGTATAAATATAAGTTATGTACAGTGCTTAACTTTAATCCTAACTTCCTTAAAACCTTATGACATGTTAGTTATTATCCACTAGGGAACAATTCTGTGGACATATTTGTATTCTCTAGGAATCAGGTTGCAGAATCACAACATTTACTGTGAAACATTACTTTCCTATGGGTAACCTCTCAATGTGCTGCTGCGTTTGATATACATGTTGCCATAGAGACGGAAAGGAAGAAAAGGGGTATACTGGGGTTTTGGTGTCAGTTTGTGTGTGTGTGTGTGTGTGTGTGTGTGTGTGTGTGTGTGTGTGTGTGTATATATACATATATATATATATATATATATATATGTATATATATATATATATATATATATACATATATATATGGGTCTATGTCAGAAGATTAAAGGTTCAAAGGACTGAAAATCAAAATATCAAACATATTTTTAATGCAGGGGCAAGCCCCCCTGCAACCCTCATGTGGGGGCCAAGTCCCCCCACACCCCCTGCTAATTATATATACCAACTCCAAGATCGCACAATACTAGAGAAAGAGCAAATTCCATTTTTGATATTTTGAGTTTTAGATATTTTGATTTTCCGTCTTTTGAGCTTTTGATCTTCTGAAGGGGATCCATATATATATATATATATATATATATATATATATATATATATATATATATATATATATATTCATAGATAGATATATAGGCATGATGTAGCTATAACACATCTGGATCAGCCTACATATATTGGAACATTTTACTATGTTTCTGTGTTTTATGTTTTAATCTGCTACTGTATTTCTCATCAATCCATACCTCTTAACCTTTTTGCACAAGAAATCTGGAGAAAACATGACATAATTGGGGGCAAAGGCCCAAAAATACAGACACATTTTACAAATATTTTGCTTATAAACTTAGAAAGTTATTAAATAACAGGATTTGTGTTAGCATGCATTTTCTGAAGGATATGAAGTCTGAAACTCAAATGCTTGTCATTATTTTGTGGCTAAAAAAAAAAACCACAACTTTTATGAGGAACAGACCTAAAATATTAGCCAAAAATCTGGACATTATGCAAAAATCTGTACAGTTGGGAGGTATGCATCAATCGCTCAGTTGACTAATCTGCATATAGTGCGTTTATCTTTTGCAACTGGTTGCTCAGTACAATGTTTTGATCACTAGGTCCACATGTTATGTTTAAAACTTGCAAATAAATATTACATTTAAAGGTATTTCCATCATGTGTACTCTTTGCACATGCTGGTAAAAATGTATCCAGTGCATTCTCATTTCATATTTTTCTACCACTTGTTTTTAACAATAATATGCTTTATACCATTCTGTTTAAAAATAATTTATAATTCATTTATACAATGAGATTATTCTAATTTACAAGTTGTAATGTTAACAGAACTTCTCCCAAAACTATATTTAAGGAAATTAATCAAGTCTTGCAAACTGAAAAGAGATCAGCTGCAGTTATATAAAACCGTGAGGAAATGCTTTCCAGTAATTTGGGGCAGGTATGCATAATTAGGGAGTGAAAAACAAATCCCTGGATTAGGTTTATAGTTGATCAAGTAGTTACAGTCTGAACTAATAAATAGTGTGCAATGACTCTGAATAAAACGTCTTAGCATTGTCTCAGTTTCTACTCTGATAGCCGACGATTAAATGTAAACATTAGTAAGCTTCTGTTATTTCTGTCTCCCAAAACAGAAATGCAGTTCTCCTAGTGCATCTAGTCATACATATAGGAATATCTGTAACTTTTCTCTCAATGCCATTTCTACCACCACTGTAAAAAATATTCAGACTTACCCCCCCCCCCCCCCCCACACACACACACACACAAAAGCTGCTGATGGTCTTCTGGGTAAAATCATCAAAGCAGACACAGAGGCTTCAGCCTGACTGATGTCTGCAGTGATCAGCCAATCTATTGATGACTCATATGTTACACCCATCTGCAATAAATAAATAAATAAATAAACAAAAAATAAATAACCTAATAAATAAATGAAATTATATATTATTCTGCTGCATAAAGAAACTCAGATGAACACTCTAACTACAAGTCAGAAACTAGACTCCCATCCATATCCAAAGTCCTGGAAAAATGAATCCACACTCAAGTTCTATTTCAAACCCAACATGGATTCTATCCACTCCATAATAATGCATCTGCCGTACTATCCATTCTGAACATTGTAAAACATTAATTAAATATGAGGTATCTACTTTCCATCCTGTTCCCTGACATCTCCAGTGCCTTTGGTACAGTATCCGACCAGCTTCTATTGCATATACTATCTACCGTGGGCCTCGATGTAAAAAGCATAGCTTGGTCTAGTAGATAGAAGTTAATGTGTAAAAAGACAGGATACTCCACCTACCTAAAATATCGGGATACCCGTCCTACAAACCTGTACATGTGGGCGTACCTCAAACCTTTGTATTAACTCCTCTCCTCTTTAACATATTTATTAATTGACAGCTGCTGCAACCCTTTTATTGGTCCACATACTGTATGCTTCATCAGGCTTCACAAAGTTTTAACAAAATTTCCAAATTTGCCTCTGAATTGTCACTGTTGCTTTGAAAAATAAACTAGATTGAACTCATTAACATGCCTTTAATTAGTAGTAAGATAAGATGAGCAACCCTGCACAACACTGTTTTATGTACAAAGAAAAACATCCTTTAGAGTGCTATATCAATCAGCAAAGATCACAGTCATTCCCAACCTACTCTAATGCTATATCTATCCCTACTAGACAAATAAGATACAAGCATTAGTATTTAATCCTTACCAACATAGTTTACAATAACTAAGTCAAAGCCTTTTTCTCCCAACATATCTAAACATTGGAATAATATCCCAACTGCAATAAAACTACCCTTCAAAACTTCAAAATCAATTGAAAAATATCACTTAAATAACTCACGGCTTTGACAATGACTGTCTCCCGCTGGGTAAAATCAACCCTGTAATAACATTAATAAAATTCTCAGGAGTCATTACTGTCATATATCTGCTGCAGAGCCTAACAGTGATGTGAGTTTACACAAGGTTCTCCATCTAGCTGTCAGATTCTACAACAGACTAGTGCACAGTATCTTCCTAGGCTAAGTTCTCTACCTTGACACTATCAGCACTTTTTTTAAATATAACCCCTAGGTATTCTGGTTAATGGCAATCTGAACTTCAATCACCACGTATCCACAGTGGTAAGGAAATCCTTCTATGTGGCACATCTCATAAGTAAAGGCATCGCATCTAAATCTAAGGATGTTATAATTCAATTACACAGGTCTATATTACCATCTCGAATGGTAATAATATCGAATGCTCACATGGCGAAAAGGTACATAAGCAAACTTGTTTTTTTGGGGTCGCGTACAGTGAGGAATGGAATATTTGCTCTTTCCTCACTGTAGTGCAACCTCAGAGTTGGAATATATATTTAGTGGGGGGTGTGGGGGGGTGCAACCCCCCACAATAGCAAGTTTGTTTTTGTACCTTTTCGCTCATGTGAGCATTCGATATTGTTACCATTCGAGATGGTAATATAGACCCCAATTACACTCGGCCCTCATCAAATCGATAATTGAGTACAATGCTCCATTTTGCATGTATCTCACCAGACACCTGCAACAGCTGGAGAGACCACTCTAAGAAAGGGTACACAAAACAAGTCCTATGTGGAAAAGCTGAAAGCCCTGTCACTGTATTCTGCCTCCTACATGCTGTTAAGGGTGATCTGTGCCTGGTGTATAGGGCAGTCTCTGACCTGGCCCTGATGGAAATGCTGCACATTCTTAAATCAAGCTAGAAATGAGTCACTCACACCAGGGATCTTAACCTAGCCTCTGACATGAACACATACCTCTCAACTGTACAGATGTTTGCAGAATGTCCAGATATTTGTCTCATAATTTTTTCAAAAAATTGTAGTTTTCTGGCAAACTAGTGGTGAATCATTAAAGATTAAAGTTAAAAAATAAGGACAGACATTCAGTTTTCAACTTTAACCATTCAGAAAATCCATGATCATGTTTGTAAGCGCAATATTTAAAAATTATCCCTATTTTTGGGCCTGTTCCCACTTTTATTTATTGCTTTGTCCAGATTTCTTGTTCCAAGAGGTTGAGAGGTATGCATGAACAAATCATGTTGGATGGATAGATACATCTGCCGGAGTCTACCCCTTCTTTATAACAAGCTTCCCATTCACATAACACAGAGCCCCTCCCTGACCCTCTTCAAATGCACCATATGGATGGTGACCATAAATTCACTCCTGGGGCGGCACTCTTGTCCATCATGGACAGAGGCAGTCTGTATTTATTAAAAAAAAAAAAAAAATCACTCGCTTGCCTGCAGAGACCCCAACAACTCACACCATATCAAAGAAGACTCACAATACTAGAGGGTTAAACAAAAAAGAGACGGACATCAAATTTGAGTGCTTTCATCTTTAATTGTATGAAACTTCCTCAGGTGAGTGAGCTTTTATAAGTTTGTTTCATGTCGAACTGTGATCCAGTCTGTAATGATAACCATAGACTCATACCTCTGTGAACTTTGCTCACCTAACTTCTAACAAATGGGGCAACTTAAGATAAATATGGCTAGGTTTGTAAGGGCTCCTTGGCAGTCAGTCCAGTAACCACTTATGAACTCCACATATCACACAATGAACATTTCTTAGGTTCATAAAATGAAAATTCATCAGAGTTCATGAAAATATATCAGTAAAATAGATCTTGATCCATCCATCCATCCTCTACCCCTTTTTCTCATTTTGCACATGGGGTCAAGGTGTCAGTTCAGCAGTAACAATCATCTCGAGCCAAGGTTTACACTACCAGGTGGTTAGCCCTGCCTTGGTAGTTCATTCATACCACTCACTCACACACACACTCTCACCTATGGCCAATTTAGAGTGTCCAATCCACCTATTGCATGTCTTTGAAAAGTGTGAGGAAACCGGTGCACCTGGAGAAAACCCATGTGACCACAAGGAGGACATGCAGACTGCACAGAAGGCACCTCAGCTGAGAATCATCTTGATATTTGTCATATATCTCAGTTCAGTCAGACATGCATAATCATATCTCTGCCAACGTTAAATAATACATGGCAGCTCATTTATCTTAGTATTGATGAGAATGTTAGAGGGTGAGGCATATTTAATATTTGTACAAATTCATGTGGTTTTACACAAGGCTGCATTATGAATTCAGTTTGTCAATCCATCTTTTGTAGAGGAAGATTAGTATTTATGCCCTGTATATCCCACTTATAACATGCCAGGAAGACAGAATAGAGTTCTTGTACTGCAGAGGTCACCCCAGGAATAGTAACTAAAGGTGATGAGCTGTCTCATTAACCTAACTGCGTTACACAACAAGCAGGTAGTGGACTTCTGGTTAAAAGATGCACATAGGCAGCACAAATAACCAACATAAGGTAAAACAATAATACAATATTTCAGACAATATACAAGTGAAGACATAATAAGCATTGCGCAAAGTTATAAAGTGGATACTATTAAATAGTAATAAAGAAGCTACATGCTAATATTATTACTGTTTGGAGGAAGATGAGGGAAGATTAGGAGCACAGAAATGTAAAGAGTGGTGCTGGGTTATATTACAAAAAGTGCAGGCATAGAGGATGGTGCAGCCGATTGAGGGCAAAGGAGAAGGTAAGGGTACTCGAGTATGATAAATGAGGAAAGTAAGGAGCAGCGGGATTTAGTGTTCATTGGTGGAATGCAATACGAAGTGAATTAAATGAAGTTTGACAAATTTAAATTTTGGTCATTATTTCATGCAGTAGCAGGTCCATACATTGGCAGATTTTCTCTCTCTCTCTCTCTCTCTCTCTATATATATATATATATCTATATATATATATATATATATATATATATCTATATATATTTATTTATTTATTTATTTTTAATTTTTGTTGAAAAACCTATGGGTTAGATAATGCTGTATGCTCTAGAGACGTAGAACTCCAAAGACTATCTGTGAGGAATACATATAGAGATCCATCACAGTGATTATCAGATTTAGTGATTAATATCCAGTTAAAATTCTGAGGTATGACTTCTTTTACGTCCATAGATTTGTAGGTTCATAGGTTTATAGTGGGCTAATGACCATTGGAACCTTAATAAGCCTAGCCAAGCATCCTAATTGTATCCTGCAAGTTTATGTGCCTTAGATGTTATTTTAAAGGGTATATGTAAGCTAGGGCAAGAGTTACAGGCTGACTCTGTCCATTAGAGACATAGGTGTTAGACCTGGGGTGTATTTCCAATTTCTCATCCGTTTGTAAAGGTTCTTCTTGAATAGGGTCAAGGAAGAACTCTGCTTCACATTGATGGGAAGCCTGTTTCAGGGGAGAGAAATTCTCTGAGACACATACCTGCCCCTCCAATCTGTCCTGTTTATGTCACAAGCAAGGTCTGAATCCCTAGATTAAGTCATTTTGATTCTATTTATTTTGCAGATATGCAAAATGCCCATCAGAGTGGGATTCAAGGATGCCTTGTACACCAGGCATAGATTGCCTGTCAACAGTCAGTAGGAAAAAGAATACAGAGATAGGGCTTTGAGGTGATCTGCACAGGACAAGCTGTTTATGCCTTGTATTCTTTTAGTGAGAACCTCTGTGGACATTCCAGTTGTTGCGTTTGCCTGGTCATGTACATACCGAAGCAGGCATTGTACTCAGTGATGGGCCTGATGAGGGCCAAATGCAGTGGAATAATAACTTTCTTAGACCTAGATGCCTTGCCATTGCACATAAGTTGAACATCATAAAATTATTTTCCAACTACACATGTTGGTCAAAAGCCAGGTTACTATCTACATGGAGACCCAAATCCCTGACTACTGTTTCTGCTCGTAGGCATGTACTATTGAGGTAATTTCCCAGGGTAGCTGACTTGCTAATGGGTACTATTATACACTTTTTGGCATCAAGTTTTAAGCCATGGCTTTGGCACCATTCAGGTGTCGTTGCTCATCCTTGCTGTAGAATATTAGTGTTTTGGGGGGATTCTATAACTGCTCAAAGTTTGCAGTCATAAGCAAATGTGGTCTTTGGCACCACGCATGCGTCTTTGCTCATCCATCCTGTAGAATATTAGTGTCTTGGGGGGTTCTATAACTGCTTAAAGTTTGCAATAGTATGCAAATGTGGTCAGCCAGAGGGGTCTATATTAGAACATCGAAAGTTTAATGGTTCGAATCACTAAAGGTCGACCTTTAATGATCGAACCATTAAAATTTTGAATGTTCAGAAAAAATAAATTAAAAAAAAAAAGAAAGTCTAAAGGATTTAGGCAGGGGGGCAAGCCCCCCTGCACCCCCCACACCCCCTGCTACTTAAATATATCAACTCCAAGACCGCACTACATTGAAGTAAATGGAAATCTCCCCTTACATAGACTTCCATTTACCCATTCAATGTTCTACACTTTCGCTATTCTCATGTTGACAATGTCGGATTCGACATTGTTGGCTTTCGAGAATATAATAGGTAACCCAGCCAGAGGCCCTTGACAATGGCCATGACTTCTGAATGGTAGATGCCAACAAGGAGTGGACCCAGAAAAGAGCTCTGAGGGACTACACTAGTGACTGGCCTCTTTGTGGAGGTGATTTCCCCTATCTTAACATCCTGAGTCCCATCTGAAAGCCAGCTGGCTAGCCAGTGTGTAACACATGGATTTGTTTTTATATCCATGAGATTGTTTACAATGCCCGAATGGGGTATTGTATCAAATGTCTAGGCCAAGTCCAGGCAGGTAGTATGTACTGTTTTTCCCTCATTCATTGCCTTGATAACATTGTCAAATAAGTTCACCAGGCTGAGTAGGCATGACTTACCCTTAATGAAACCAAACTGGGTTGGTTACAGTGTTTGAAGGTTTTTCTATGTCCTTATTAATCATTTTAATGATGCTTTGCATATGAGACTAGTCAAATTACAGGTCTGTAGTTTCTGGGGCCTGTTGATAGCCTGACCTTGTGCAAAGGGATTACCGTTGCAATTCTCCATTCGTGTGGCACAAAACTTGTCCAGAGGATCTGGTTAAACATCCAGGGATATGTTAGGAAATTATATGTGTAAATACTTGACATCTATTAGGTTCTAAAAAAATATTATGTACAGTTTTAAGTTGAGCATAAATCAGACTGAGATGGAGTTTTATCTACATTTGTTGTAGAGCTATACAGTGATGCACTCTGTCAGGAAGGTTTGCAGGAAATTTTGCAAGTTTATTGTATTTCCTTTCTAATTTATTGATTGAAGTTTTTGAATGTTGTTAAGGCAGAAGATGCAGATAAACAGTCTTGGAAGTAAAGAACTCAAGCAAATGATACTGGTGCTTCTGGCTCTAGGTATGGTTTGATTTTATATAAGAAGCCAAGTTTTTGATTAGTTGTAGCAACTATGTAGCTAATGAAACATTGGGCTATGAGAATTCCTAGCAGTTTTCTCTGGGAAAACTTTTTTCCAATGCTGTATTATTATTTGAGGTTAAAATTATGATCACTTTATTTTTCTGAGTGCATTTAAGAGTAAAATGCATAATTTCTTTAGTATTCAATATCAGATGAGAGCTCTTGAGTTACTAATCTACTGAAGGTAATATTTGTGTTTGAGCTCCGAGCTAGGCAAAGGTGTTAGCATGGCATGTACAGGCACCATCATCAACATACCTGGTAATGGAACTATTTTCAATTATTTTGTGCAAAGTACTGTTAACTATGAACCTCGAGGGACCTGTACTGTACTGGGATGGCCATATAAAGTTGGGACAATTTGTGGAGTAGTAGTTTCCAGAAGACATTGTTGAAGGCATGTGACAGATCAAAGAACATAGTGGCATTCAGAGGATCATTTTTTATATGGGAATTTATTGTATTTGACAAGGATAAGTGGGCTGTTTCAGTGTTATTATATATGGGAGATAACAATGTTGAGTTGATAATAAGAGGTCATCACTAAATAAGTGGTCTAAGAGCTGTTTATGTGGGTCACCTTCATTTGACTGACAACTCATTTGACTGTCAACTAGTACTTACTGTGCACAGTAAGGCAAATAACAGGGATATGTTCTCTTCCCCAATATAGTGTGACCCTGGAGTTAGTATATATAGTTGGGGCTGTGTGGGGGCAAAGCCAGAAGATACTGCAAATGTTCTGGATGACAAATTCAGCTCCAGCTTTACACCTCTCTCCCCCTCAACTTTCCCTCAGAAAACACCATCAAACATACCTCTCCTTGTAATCCCTAGGGAACAGGTCTGTAATGCTCTCTCTAAGGACAAGAACACTGCATAAATGGGCCCAGACATATCCCAGGATGCTTTCTAAATAGCATAAAATATGACCTATCAGCCCTTTGGAATTGCTATTTAACTGTAGCCTCCAAACAGGCTTTGTGCCCCATGAATGGAGTACAGCAACCATCATCCCTATGCACAAAGGAGGGCCATCAACAGACCCTGGAAACTGCAGAACCATAAGTCTCACTAGTCTCATATGCAAAGACATTGAAAGAATTATCATGGACATGATCAGTAATGACACAGGAAACGTCCAGACACTGGACCCAACCCAATTTGCTTTCATCAAGAGCACATCCTGTCTACTCATACTGGTAGACTTCTTGGAGAAGGTCACCAAAGCAATGGATGAGGGCAAAATGGTTCACACTGCCTACCTTGACCCGGCTAAGGCATTTGACACAATACTGCACTTGGGCATGGTTGACAAACTCAGGATCTTAGGTACAGACCTTTATGTCATCTGGTGGATAGCCAGTTGGCTCACAGACAGGACCCAGCAGTTAGAATTGGTGAGTTCACCTCTACAAAGAGGCCAGTCACAAGGGTAGTCCATCAGGGCTTGGTCCTGGGGCTGCTCCTTTTTGGTATTTACTTCTCTGAAGTCAAGGCGAATGTCAATAACCTCTGGCTTACTAATTTTCAGATGATTGCAAAATAGGAGCTATAATGGAATCCCCCACCTATACAAATATTCTCCAGGAAGGGCTGACACAGAAAATTAACTGGTGTCAGAACCATGGACTAAAACTCAATGCCAAGAAATGCATAATAGTATCCTTTGGGAAGTCATCCACCCCTGGTAACTACCATATTGACAAAACACAACTAAGAGTTGACCCAGTAGTCAGAGACTTGGGGACTCGCATAGACAGCAATCTAGCCTTTGACCATCATGTGTCTACAGTAGTGAGGAAATCATTCTATGTTGTGCAACTTATAAACAAAGGTGTGGCATCTAGGTCCAAGGAAGTCATGTTCCACTGTATTCGGCATTTATCAGACTTATCATTGAGTCCAGTGCCCCCTTTGGTATGTACCTACCCAGGCATATCAAACAATTAGAATGTTCACAGAGGTTTCCTCACTAAAGGAATACAGGGCTTAAGTAACATATCCTATGCAGACTGCCTCAAGGCCCTATCCCTGTATTTTATCTCCTACAGGCTTTTGAGGGAAGATCAATGCCTGGCATACAAGACACTGTCAGACACCACTCTGCTTGACCTCCTGCATATCTGCAAAACAAACACCACCAGAATTACTCATTCTAAGGACTTAAACCTTGCCTGTGATATAAATAGGACCTGGTAGAAAGACAGACATGTATCCCAGAGACTACCTAGTCTCTGTAACAGGCTCCCCATCCATGTGAAGCAGCATTCTTCCTTAACCCAGTTGAAGTGTAGCTTGGACAATGGGATGGGGAACAGGAAATATATCCCTGGTTTGGTGCTTATGTCATTAATGGACACAGGCAGCCTGTAAATGCTTCATCTTCCAAGCCCCTGCTTACACTTATCAAGGGTATCAAAACTTGTCAGAGATTTGGGATGCATCGCTTGGCTTAAAAATGCACTTGTGGTTATTATCCCAGTAAACATCTATGAACCCATAAACATATGACAACATGCTCAGCATTTAAGTTTGTGTATCTGTGTTTTTATGTTGGTGCAATAATAGGAAACAATTCTGTTATGTGTAAAAGTATCATGTCATGTCAGGCCATACTTGTAAGTAAATATTACTGCTATACCTGGTAAAGATTGTATACATACATCAACATTCTGAAATTAATGTTAAGTTATGCCTATAACAATGCATACTTGATTTGAATATGATATAACACAGGTCTCAACATTCCACCTCCAAAATGTGGAACATTACTTCCCATAATGTGGAAGAAATGGCAACACTTACCAACAGCTCACTAACAAATTCAACTAAAAAGCTCACAGGATGGTTAAAATTTGTTATATTATTCTTACAAAAATGATTTCAAAGACTTAATATGATTCAGTAAATCTTATCATGGATAATCTGTTAAAAAAAATCTTACCACTGAAACTGTGCCACAGATCCTTTCAATGTGGAATTGTGAGAAATGTGGACTTTTTAAGACTGAAACTGTGGAATGTTCCTCATAATGAGGTACAGTTCAGGTGGGTGAGATGTAATGACAAAACTGAGTATGTGCTATTTCCAATTATGTACAATTATTTTTTTTTTCTGAGCATTAGGTAAATGAATAAATATGAGAGTTTTCCAAAGCATTAGACTTTTTCTAACATGACACTTCATTCAGAGCTCGTGTTATCTGGTAGGAAAATAGCTAAGCTAAACTGGTTTATTTCAATGGTAGGATCATCAAGGTAGTTATCAATCAGTCACACTCTTGGTCAGATGCCAATCTCTGCCAAAAGATGGGCGCAATTTTAGGTCCACTGTTTTTAAACAATGTTTTTATACGTACCAAGTTGGACCCTGACAAGGATGAATAGAATTCTCTCTGGTGATAACCTGATAATATAGGTGTACGTTAAGGACAATCGTGATATTACTAACAAGCTAAACAATAACCTTGCACTTATATACCTCAAATTTAACCTGCTAAAAACAATATCACTTTTTTCTGGAATTTATGATAAGCATGTTGGGGAAAACCCAGCATGCATATTGCTAGCCCACAGATTTGGCATCTGGAAAATGTAGCAAGTTGTACAAATAAATTAGATATGGTAAAACCCTGCTGCAGCTGATTCTTATTATGGAAACAAGACCAAAAAAATAGACTCAGTCACTGCTGACCATCTGCTAGAGAATTGCTGGCCTTTCCTTTGAAGATGTCAGCATAGCTGTAGTTAATGAAAACCTGCTAGCCATACTTGTTATCTCAGTTGTAAGATGCAAATACTTTAAAAGTCCACAAACTATTCAAAAATAAGCCTGGATGGTTTGTAGCTTATCTCTCCCAATTTTAGCATCAATGACCTGTGTTAGATGACGTGCAATGACTCCCAGTTACTTTTTCTAATTTCTCCAAATCTTTTTGGTTTCTAATACCATGACGAGAATGGACCCCATTCCTAAGTCAAACTATGATTAAAGTTTATGAAATCAGTATTGTTTCAATCTTTGATGCCAGCCAAAAGTGCTCTTCACAACACCCGCAATATGCCCAGTAATTACTCCTTCTTCAATTTGTACGGGGTTACATGGATTGGTAACATATCTAAATATGATTGTAAATTTTTTTTATAAGACCCATTGCTCCTACTACTATTGGAACTGTCTGTCTATCTTTCTTCCACATTGCTCTCATCTCTGCCTGCAGATCCTGGTATTTTATGACTTTGTGTGTCTCTGTACACAAGACACCGTAGTCACTGAGTGTGGCAATTTCAATGATCAATGCTACTTTTGTCTTCTTTTCTTGGACCACTATATTCATTGTTCTAGCATCTATGTTTTGAACTGTTGGTAATGGGTAATCCCATGTGATGTAGACTTCATCATTTTCTATGATACTTTGTGGCTCATGTTTCCAGTGTTTTTCAGCTACTTTGATACCATAATGTTTACTTTCACTTCCTGTATAGAGAGAAGTGTTGGCTTTGTCTTATGATTTAACCATACTTTATTTTTTTTATACCTTGTCAAATGAATACACAGAGTAATGTTGCTATTACCATTACATATGACAACGTAAAGAAGTATAGTGAAATATTTATTCATAATTTGTTACGTAATAAGCCATTTCAGAAAGAACTTTCTGTGTGCAGTAGTGACTGTGTACCCATTCTAAATAATTGAATTACTCAGCACCAAACAAGATGAAAGTACTAGAAAGAGGCATGAACACAAGATGACTATGATGCAAATTATTCATAATTAATTACCTTAACTACTGTGATATTTTTCAGGACAGATTACATTTTATGACATAAATTTAGCACTATAAATCACTGTATATGATGTAAGATTAGTGACCGTGATCTGATTTCTGAATCTAGTATTTAATTACATACCTCTCAACTGTATGACCTCTTTTTTGTATATATTTATTTATTAAAATTCAACAAGTTATAGCAGTCTGACTTTGAACCCAGTCAGCAATTGGCATATATGTTAACCATGGCACATCTATAGTACAAATTATTTTCCATCCATATTAAAGTAGCTAAGTCTAGATGTTTCATTGACCCAGTTAAACAGTGTAACCATCCCTCTCATTATTAGAATGCCCACCATTAGCTACTGAAATATGCATTCAGCATAGCAGAAGATGGTACAGTCATGTCTATATTAATGAAATATACAAATTAAATGAATTAAAAGTACATATCATTCAAAATAAGTCCACTTAAATGAATCTACAGAACTTGATTAACTTAAGTCTAATTACTACATTAAAGCTTATCTAGTTATTTACAACAGATATAATACTTAGGCTGGTATCTTTCCTTTCATTCATAATAGTCTGCTGACCTTATTTTATGCATTTACATACATAGCCTGAATGGAAACAAAAAGCAAACTCTAAACATATAGTCAACCATGGGCTATGAATCCATCTGTTTTAAAGTATACCTACTCATCATCCCACATACCTCACTGGGGTTGGGATTATTGAGGTTCAATAAGAAAACATTTTAGACAAGGAGGTCCACTTATTCAACAGTAGGTATTATTTTAGCTATTAGTTCTTCCATCTTATAAATCTCTCTGCAAATTTGCTAGAATTCATTGACTCAAGGTA